>NC_053419.1:4532000-4721000 GCF_016859285.1 Xiphias gladius
ATAGATACAAAGAAAACAGTTCTTTAAGTACATCCACAGCCCTGGAAACCTTCCAAAGTAAGACAAGCCTGACTACCTTGTCAAATAATGGCTGCATAATCAATCCATTCATCAGCTATACCCACTTAGCCTTTAGAGGGTCACCGGGGGCTGGAGCTTTTCCCAGCTGACATCGGTTGAGAAGCAGGACACACCATTGTCAGGTCACAGGGGTGACACATATACTATCGGTCAACACACCTCCATTTTTCCAGTTGTTACTTAAATTTATATAGTGTAATGTCTCAGTGTACTCTGAAATTAAATCACTGAGCAACTTAATAATAAAAATAATAATAATAATAATAATAATATACTGACACATTCAGCAGCCAAATACGCTCTTTCTACAATGGAAATTAAACATTAGAAAGTTTGTCCAAAAGGTCCAAAACACTGATACTGCTCATTTTTTATTTAAAGAAAAAAAAAAAAAAACTAAAGAAATTCAGTTTTTGACATGCAAAAAAAAAAAAAAAGCAGCTAATCCTGGATATGATGGAATTCTTTTCAATTTTCTACTCATCAACTAAGTGAATAACCCAATAATTTCCACAGCTTTGTCATCTAATACAAACTGCAACATATAGATGACTTGTTGCTCAAACTTCCTGTAACCGTACACACAAAGTTTAGCAATAACTTTGACAAGCCAGTGGGCACTGGAACTTACTAGAAACACAAATCATGTCTCATGAATGTAAACAAAGTTAACTAAATGCGTCATTACCTAAAGCAGCATATACATATGAAAACAATCTGTATATAAAAACAGAAAATCTCTATGCCAATAAATATTTTAAATGAGCAACATATTTCCATGAGGGGAATTGTAATACACAGACAGAGGGTTTGGGAAATAAACATAATAATATGGGGGCGTTTTTTCCACAAAACAGCAGTCAGCTATTACCAAAGACTATAATATTGGGGTAAAGACGACTACAAGGAGAATTACTAATTAAGTCCAACAAGTTTAAATATATAGTCAAATAAGGCATGAAAAGTCTAATTTCTTCCACCTTTTTATCCAAGTATAAGTGTAAACTGGTTTAAAACGAGCTGAGAAAAAATACCCATTGACCAAGACACTTCCTGGAAAAAGAGGACACACTCAAATGGGTCAAGCAGTGACAAAGTTTAATTTTATCCTACACCAAATACACCAAAATGTTTTAATCAAAAAACAAAACAAAACAGACAAAATTCATTAAATAAAGTGCTTTGAGAGATTCACTACCATGTATGCAGTGGGTTGAGCTGAGAGGAGCTCTGGGAATTCACTGAAATGTTTAAAGTCATTGCCAAAACAAAAATGTTACATTAATTGAAGTACAGTTTTGCAAGTTTTCAATCCAAGTATCCAAATTTATGTAAGTTGGGCCTTGTCCAGCACCTTGTTATAACTGTATGGTGATCTACACTTTTCAGACACAATGGGGCGATTTAAAAATTTGGTGTGTCATGTTATTTTGAGGAATAAAAAAAAAAGTTGACCAAATTGTATAAACATTGGGAACAGCCCAGTGATCTACATAAGCACTGTGCATTTCAATTATGTGCCACATTTTATCCCATAAAACCTAGGAAAGAAACCCTTTATCCTACAAAAATTTTAAAGACCTTAAGACAAAAAAAGTTAGATAAGATTAAACTTTACTGTCCCTAAGGAAATTTGTCTTGGACATATACTACATCTGCTGTTGAAAAAAATAAACAACACAATACATAGTACTGATAATAACTACTGTATATACATAGCTATGTAAGCTACAGTAAGCCTAGCATTCCAGCACTAGCAACCTCCTGGCAAATCTCAAAAATGTGCACCTAAAGAGTTATGTCTCTTAATTTATTGGTTTGCCCTCTTATTGACATAATGCACGAAAATAGATATTTCAATTGTTCCAACCTATATGTTTTGGTTTTTTTTGTTTTTAGAAGGAATAGGCAAACATTATTTTTGGCCAAGTGCTAATATCCAGTAGAGAATCAGATTTCCCATGCCTTACATCTTTAATCCAAACACTATTAAATCCACAATAGTTCAACAAACCACACAAAACATGATCATTCCATCATAAGCCAGAATAAGAGAAGTCTACACACCAATCATCATTATGAGTGGTCCCATGAGGCACACAGTTCACATCAACAGTAAAAGTACCGACTCATCACATCAGCCTGACCTACTGCTCACTGCTGACGTACATTTAATAGGGAGGGAGGGAAGGGGACAGACAGAGACAGACAGACAGAGAGACAGACAGACAGAATAAAAAAAGAGAGCCTCAGGCTGTGCTGATACAATACCCAGGTTTTGGAACCAATACCAAAGCTATATTTTAATAACTTTAAAGAAATAAGTTTTAAAAAACTTTTTTCATCTAAACGAAGCCACAATTTGTCTCAACACAAGCAGTCATACATGAACTTGGACGAAGTATAATAATATTATAGTATGATAATAATATAACCAGTCCATTACAGTTTCTTACTCAGCGCTATACACATTTCATTTCGTAACAAAGTAGTTTTGGGGTTTGATTATCGAGGCCTCGGATTGAAACTATTAGATGATTATTCAATTGACAGAAACAAAAACTCACTGTCTTGGGGGGAAAAAAAAAAAAAAAAAAAAAAAAAAGCCACCCACACGTCATTGATGAAGCCAATTGACCTAAAACAGATGAAGATGCTTAGAACAGTAGGAAAATTACATCCAGAAATCTACAACAACTGCATGGTTTGCAAAATGGTTTATTGCAGTGATCAATGGGGTGCAACATGCAAACCCATTGTAACCAGGAATCCAAGTTGTAAAGAATGATATATTCCAGTGTTTTGTTTCTTTAAGTGTGTATTCTCTTGGGTTAGTATTCCAGTGTCTCTACAGAAACCCACTGACTTTCTGTCTGGAAAACTGCACACCCAGCATTTTGATCCAATCAGCACAATAACAGACTTCTGTAGCAACCTAAAGTCTACAAACCTGCACAAGAGTATTCTCCTTTTCCCTGCACTGTCAGTATCAATTTTTAGCTGAATTTTAAAGTCTGAATTCTCCACAGTGTTCACTGCTGCCACAGAATGAGCACTGAGTAAGCTTTCACCACTTTGTCTTGTCAAGGTTAGGACATATGTTCATATTTCTTCCCCTTCAAAATCCTTTGTGTGCCTTTCTTTGGTTGTTGTTTAGCATAAATTATTGCAAGATTAGCTTGTGATGAAAAAATAAGAACACATATCTTAGAATTTTGGAGAGATAGAGGCACTAACATTTCTCCTGTGGCTACAGAGTACCATTTACAAACCTCAAAAATGTCAACTAATGAGACTAGGTCAAAACCTAGTATGTGGTTGGACAGCCCTTTATCTGTTTGCTTCTCTCCTACTCTCTGTCCTCACATATACACAGCATCTTTTTACAGCTGAATTCCCAATAAAGCTGTTCTCATTTATATGTTTTTCTGTTTTCCCTGATTTTATAACCATGACATCATCTAACAAAATCACCATAGACATAAGTTAAACGGCTGGGCTGAGAGGAGCTCAGCTATATTTACTTGTAAAATGATCACTCAGAGCGAAAGTTAGAAGCTCATTCACGTCTGTGTCAGCTGCCGTGCGGTTAGTTGAATGAGATGTATACAGGTGTGCGCCTGTAGAGGGAAAGCCCAACCTTTGCACTTACGGGGCAATACTAATACTGGCGACTATCTTCTATGGAAAGTAGCTAAGGTTTGTCCAAAAAGTCGCTACATTTGTTGCTAGGTGCTTTTGGGAAAGTATCCACTAAAGGGGTCTGAAAAGCTGGTAAATCTAGTAACAAATGTGCTAAGTTGGTAACACTGGCCTGTAAATGCCCCACCCCCCCGTGACGCATAAGAAACTGTTTGCAATTCATTTTGAAAGAGCAACAGCCAATGGGGAACTCGGACACTCAACCAGCCGACCAATGGTGTAACAGCACTCAGTCAGTTGGTCAGTCATGGACATCGTGTTTCTTGGGCTTGCCTCGCTGTTGCGGTCCAGCCAAAAATTGTTTGGTGAATCCAGTACAGTGTAGAATAGGGGAATAATTATCCTAGTACAGTTCTGTATACCATTATGGCAGAAAGTCGAACTGTTTTAGCTCCATCGTCTTCATTGCCTTGGGTATGCAGCTTTCCAAACACCAAATGTTTGTGACTATATGACTGAGATTCTCTTAAAAAAAGTGAAAATATTTTTGATAAAAAGTCATAAAAAAAAAATTAGTATTTATTCAGTTCCTGTTATGCATGAAAATGTGTTGATCAAAGTCTATTAACTTAAAATTATCAATTATAATACAGCTATTAACTGAAGGCATGAGCTTGTAATTACACATTATTTCATGTGAATCATTCACCTACTCGTAGTACCCATGGGTTTGAAGCCATAGATTCAACAAGCATGGAACCGTCTCTATCCCAAAATAGTAGATCATTGTGCGTTATATAAATGCTGTCACACTGGAGGTCATGGTAATGCAATTTTCCCCAGTAACAGAAACAGTTGCAGTGCACTCCTCCTCCTCCTGTCCACCACCCCACCCACTTCAAGAGCCAAAGCGCACCCCCACATAGCCCCCCCTCATATAGCTGAGGATCTGGGTCTAGCATGGTATCACGGTAACCATGGAGGAAAAATACATCCATTTTAATCAGGCCGGCACTGATGCTGTTGCTCTCGCTGCCATCTAATTTGCGTGACGTCTTGTTCAAATGGGCTCACACAATCTCAATCTGTGCGTGCGTACATGTGTGTGCACGTGTGTTTGGGTTTGGTTTGGAGCTGAGAATAGGAATGAGGTGGTAGCAGTGGTGGGTGTATGCTATCCAGTGTGTGCACATTACCAGCACTAGTTTTGATTCACCGTTTCCCCAAAGGCCATTTTCCACAGGAGTTGGGAATTCAAGAGACTGAAATCTGTGCAAGACAAAAGTAGCCAAACACAGTTCTCTCTGCCTCTCTGAGCTGTTTTATAATTTAACCTGCATGCAAACTACTGCTGAAATTATTAGTAACTGCATTAATAAAACTGTGCAAAAGTTATGTACATATTTTATGTACCTGAGGCCAGAAAGGAACCTCCACAATGTCAGAAACTAGTCCTGGCCCAAGACTGTCATACTACGTATCACAGTCCTCCAAGAACTCCAACATTTCAGTCACTGAACAGCCCATGACATTAGCTATGGTAATAAACTCAACGGATTGTAACTCATCTTTTTAGCAACCTGTAAGGTGGGAGAAAAAGCTATGTGAGGCCAGTGAAAAGACAATGTAACCTTACCAAGGGCATATCTCCAATTTACAATCAATACAACCATGTCTTTTTGCCTAGTGCTAAATGCATAGTATGACATTCCTGAATCAGGCCTAGTTGGCAACATGAACGGCTGATGCCTGATTATTTGACAAATAAAGTTTTGTATTTGGTAGTTATGGTATTAAAAAGTTATAAGCATGTGAATTAGTGCAGAGACAATTAGTCCGAAACTGATGAAGAAAAGCAACAACAACAATTCTGATAAACCACCAAGTAATCATCAAGCTAAAGCTTGAAACATTTGCTGGTTCCAGTTTCTCAAATGTGCAGATCTGCTCTAGGGCTGCAACAACAGCTAGTCATTTAGTTTGTTAAAGTCCGATTAAAAAAAAAAAAAAAAAAAAAAAAAAAGCTCCTCAGAGCCCTACCAACAGTCCAAACAATGATATAAAACAGAAAAGCAACAAATCTTCATATTTGAGAAGCTAGAACCTGCACTTATTTGCAATGATTCATCTGTTATCAAAGTAGCTAGTCATTTGACTAATCATTTCAGAACTTTAATGCCTTTCCGTGTTTTGTATAATTAATTAAAAAAAAAAAAAAAAAAGTGTCACCATTCGGTGATAACTTCACTCTGCTCATAATTAGGCCTGCATTGGGATCACCTGCGGTCGGTAATTGGCCGCGGTCGCTCCTCTCCCTTCATGCCCTCAGCTGCCGCTTCCTGCCCCTGTTTTCGACTTTATCGCTCCACGTCCATCCACTGTAATCCCTTTTTTCCCCTCCCTGCCATCCCTCTCCCTATGTCGGCTTCCACTTCAGGAATAAATAAATAAATTACAAACCTCGTTGGGGGTGGAGATAGCAAAGGAGAATCCCACAGTGGTAGTGAATGAGAAATCTGGACACACAGACGCGAACAGCGTTCAAGAAGCAGGGATTTATTCCTAATGGGCTACCTGTTTTCAGGCTGAAATTAATTGACCGCAGGGGTAATTGACCATGAATGAGCGGCGACAAGCACTTGCAGTACAAAAAGCAACACAAACCAAACGGGCCTCTACACCCCCCCTCTTTCATCTGCAGAAAAAGATACAGAGCTAAAACACCCGAGCTAAACCAAGGACTAATCTAAAAGAGGAACACACTCCTTACATAAATTTTGAATTACACACACACAGGGCAGCAAGTAGCACGTTGTAGACCCCGAGAAGACATTATTTCAGGAGTTCCCTTGCTAAGAAGGAGCGAAAGGTTGACTAGCTCAAGGTGTAGCCAAGCACGGTCATTCCTTTAAGGAGCAGCCAAGACAGGTGTACAGCTCGGTAATGTTAGCTAACCTCTACACTGCGCGCGTCTCCCAGAGCCGTGATTCTCAACACACTCCAAAGACACATAAGCGAACAAACTCACAGCCACAGTGGGCTCGAGACTTACCATGGACGTTAATGCAGTGCTGGAGACATATTAGCATCGGCAGCAGAAGGACCCCCGGTGTGGACGTGACCATCTCTCGCAGTGTAACGTACGGTTGCTAGCTGAGCGCTCGCGGGTTGCCTCTCTCTGCCCTGCCTGCCTGCCTGCCTGCCTGCCTGCCTTTCTTGCTGGCTCGCGCTGGCCTGCTTGGTCTTTGGTTATGCTGGTTCACGCGCAAACCACTACATTCATATACGCACGCGCACGCACGCACGCACACAGCCACAGCAGACAGAGAACGGCCGCTCCTGCTGACGCCACCGACCGATCAGCAGCACGCGCTTCAGAGAACTGTGTCCAGAGAGCAGTAGTGAGAATAAAACGTAGGCGGCCGCCGCGCAGACCACGCGCCTTTTGATCTCGTTCTACAACCACGCGCCGTACGGGCCGTTCAGGCTGCCGTCCGCTCCTCTCGAGCTGAAATCCATTTCCTAAAATTGACGGTAACGAGCGGCTCCAGTGACCGGTTTGTTAGTGGTGCTACATAGAGCCTGTCAGAGCTGAGGAGGATTTTTTTCTTTTTTTCTTTTTTCCCTTCTGTACGTCTTTAGCATATTGTTAACCCTTAACTATCCGCATGAAATAATAATCCATAAAGTAGATTTTATTTACATACTTACAGGAAAAAAAAATCCAAATAAATGGCACAAATGATGTATTGTCAAGCAATTCTGTCTATACACCCTGGTTGGTCATCTGTCTATTGATCGATAAAAATGTAGGGATTATGGCGGTAACAGAGTTAAAGAAAGTACAATGGTTTTACTGGACTGTAAAACAATTAATTGGTGATCAAAACTGTCATCGATCAACTTTCTGTTAACTTGTAAATTACTCAGGATCAGTTGCAATGTCCACCACAAACATAATCAGTCCTCCATTAACCCTCTTTTTTTTTTTTTTTCATTTCTAGATTTCCACTCTGGCCAATACAGTCTGCTTCCACTGAGTGACACTCCTTCACCTTCAGCCACAGAGGGGGCAGTCCCTCGGTTTGTGTTGCCTGTAGCAGCGTAATCAAACCCCACCGGCTGGCAGACGAAGCTTTCTATCCACGTGCTGTCGAGTCCGTGGCTCCACACCCACGGGCCCTGTGAGTACGTGAATGAAATGGCCACAATTTAACGGTGAACTCGGGACTTGTCTGTCCTATCAGTAAGACTTTTAGCAAGTCAGCCTATGTAACTTTAGCAGACCAGCGGCCACTGTGGCCACAAGTGGTAATTACAGGATAATAGCACATTCAATTTCCTTACATTTCCCCAGATTCTCTGTCTCTATTGACTGAGAGCAAGTTAAACAGGACCTGTGAGCACATCCTTGATTGTTTTCAAACAGGAAACCGGTCTTTATCTAAGCGACAATATGGTTACATTTATTATGCATTGGGTCTAAATAGCAAAAGCCCCAATTACCTGAAGCTCACCGTTCAATATGTTAAATTAATAGAAGATTAAATATGTTACTATTTTATCAACTGAAAAGTTAAATTACCTACCACTTCAAATGCCCCATATGTTAAGTTTTGGTTTTACTGAAGATCATTTTGTAAGAGCAGATGTCATATTTTTCAAAGAGTGAATACCAAATCTTGGAACCAGCCTCAGCTCTAACATTTTCTTCCCTCAGTCTGTCTGATGCGATTTCTCCCCATTTTGATCACCACGCGTTTGGATTTTCCAGAGGGCTGCATGCTGCCAGGTTTTATAGGCTCCCAGAGTTCTTATCAGAGGACTGAACCTCATCTTCAGTGATGGCTGCTGATACACCCCAAGGCTCATTCTGTCCCAGATTTTTACATTCCCTGAAAAAAAAAACCACACACACACACACACACACAAAACACTGTACAAATCTGTTTGAGGAAGTCTGTCAGTCTCTCTCTCGCTTTCTTGCATTCAAATCCAAACACACACTAACACACACATACCGATTACAGATCTATAGGCTGGAAATCCAGTCTCTTATGAAACTGTGGAAAATCATTATTTGCAGTCTCACCAGTAGGATTGGGAATAGTGAAGTTGACTCCTAAAATCTAAATCCATCAGCTCCTCTTATTTCACTTGACAACCAGCTCTACAGCTGCTGGAAAAAATTATGGCTTTGAAAGACCAATAAGAAGAATTTTTAAAATTTTCCCATGGCAGAAAGTGGTCAGAATATATTTGCAGTGGTCCGCGTAATTGTTGATCAGTAGCACACAATAAGACATTGTACCAGAGTTTAGTGAAATCAACTAATCTTTCCTCATCAATGGAGCGTTTGGAACAAAGACAACACTGCGCTGGTCTGAACATGTTGCGATTGGTAACCACGAGACAATGACATCCAGTCCAGGAAATCCACTTTGAGTAAGAGATCCACAGTTTGAGGGCTTATCAGACACCAAAACACAACACAGCAGTTTATAATACTGTACTAAGAAACAGAATTTTACAACTCTGGAAAGTTCATTCAGTCGTTTTACTCTCCATTGTTATGACGGACAAGTCAACAGTTAAATAACGTGTTCTTCTCACAAAGTAATGTGCAAGGAAGGTGAGTTTGCAAGTATTGGCTGTAGCCTTCTTACCCCCCCCCCCCGCAGTGTCAAGATAGTGGCCTCAATGAAATTAACGAGAGGAATGCATGTTTTTTTTTTTATGCAGGAAAGGAATAATCTTCTTGTTGAGAATTTAAGAGAATGAATAGAACGACATATTCTTACCAAGGCTAATAGTGAAGCAGCGGTTCTTGGGATCAGGGTTGTCCAGTGAGTTTCATCTTTGCATGGAACTGGACTACAGGGATCTTGAGATCTTCATCTGGTTCACTCATCTATACCTGAGATAATTCAACATACAACAGAGTAAGTAAAATAAATCATCCAAGCGATACTAAGACTTTCAGTACATTTTTGGTAATGTTGTCATTAACCTACCTTTGTAAGTTAAAAAAAAAAAAAAACGAGTTAGTAGGATGCCTAATCTTTGAAATATTATATGTCCTAATAAAGTGATATTGTACATTAAATGGATAACTTTCTCTGTCTATCAGCCTGACTTATAGTAGGTAACTTTCTTTAAGTCAGATGCTCTTACTTACCTTTTTTCCCATATAATAAGAGTGGCAGTAGGTCATTTGATAGAGCATTTCCTCCATTAACTGCTGAGTTTTTGTTCTGTTTTTTTTTTTTTTCCCCACTTCCTTTTTTTCGCCCTATCCACATGAACCGCACTTAACTCTCTGTCTGGGTAGAGGTGCCCCAGGGATAGGCCTATCCCTACAGTTAGGATACCCCTGCAGGTTTAGAGGTATCCCGACTGGCTCTCATCAACTTGAAGGGGCAGTGGTATGTGATTTCACTGGGATAGGGAGATGTCCATGAGAGGGCCCTGCCTTCCCTGACAGATAAAATGCTAAATGGCTGCATTTAGACTGTGCTTTTATCCAAAGTGGTTTACACTCCTCCTCTCAGTCTCCCATACTATCCTGCAAGGTACTGGCCTGACCGTCAGAAGCAGTTTGGGATTTCAGAGTCTTAGCCCAAGGGCACTTTAGCACATGGACAGAAGGAGCTGGGGATTAAATCACCAACCCTGCGCCTACTGGACAACCAGCGGTACAGCCAGCGCACACTCCAAATAGATAGGAGTCTGATCTACCCCTCTGCCCAGATAGATGAATTGGACTCCCCTGTCCTATTATCAATATTATTATTAGCAACTTGAATAATTATTCAGCAACCCAGCAACGAGATATAAATAGGAGCTGGTGTGTACCTAGTGAAATGCCAACCCTGCCAGAAGCAAAGGGCAGATCTCAAGTTCTCAAACGGACAATCAAACAAAAGTAACAGATACAAATAGGTGCTGGTGTAATAGGCTACATAGGGCATTCACAGCCCTTCCAAATTCAAAGAGTGTCCAGGTTTCTAATGCTACTGTTTCATGCAGCATTCCAGGGTGAAATTCCCAATCGTAGCTGCACCTGTGGGTGCCTGACAATAGGCTGCTGAGGTGCAGCAGCAAGAACAGGAAAAGCGAGAGGAACATCAGCGGGAACAGGGGGACGCTTCTTCATCCTCGGTCATGGTGTCCTAACCAGAATCCTCACTGGTCCAGTCTTCCAGTCCTTATCCTTATCCCCCTCCTCCTCCTAACTATCCACGTATTTATCCCCCACTAAATCACCCTCATCATCTTCAGAGAATGGAAAAATGCCCTCACCTTGACCTTCATCCACAATAACAAACTCAACCATCCATCCTCTTCGTCATCAGAGGAGCTGTAGATTGGGCGATTGTTGTCCAGAATCCTGATGACTTCTGGGAGGCCATTTGCTGCAGGACGATCAATTATGTAGTTTCCACGCTGTGAGGAGGCACCTGAGGAGAAAAAGTTAAAGCACCTGAGAACTAGATTTCACAACTTAAGAATGTCTCACAATATCAACTCTTTGGGACAATCAAAGTTAGAAAAGTCACTGTAAAACCATTATATAACTAGCACTACTCTACATGTGTTACAGGCTCCCTGTGACGAACCGACACACAAGCAGCTGCCCGCTTTAAAGGGTTCTGTCACTGTTATTTTGAACAGAGGAGGACGTGAGAATGATTTTATATTGCACTCACATGAGACTTAATAAGGATTATTGTTTACACCACTCGGCCATTTGTAACTGTTACCTGATGGTAACATGTAAAATTTACAGCTGTTAATGTGTTGTCTTGGCACAATCTTTTTTTTTTTTACTATGTAAATTACAAATAAAATCCCGTACTGTATATGTTTGATGAGTTAGAGTTACAGATGAAAAGTGAGTTATACTGACTTCCACAACTTAACATGATTGAACGTACAGCCTGTTTTGTGCATGTGAACCCATGCACACACTGACATACACAAACGTTTTACAGCATCAAGCATCTCTATAACCTCACATCCCCTTTGTAAGATGTGAGAAAGTAAACAAAATGAGGGAAGCACAGAATCACCTGCCCATTCAATGCTTTTATTTACAGAGTTGAATGATCTCTAGTTTGACTGGTGGAAATATCAAAACTTTCGGATCTGGATATTTCTGGATTGAAAAAGTTTGCAGAGTTTTGAATGTTTGGTCGGTGTTTTCACTGCCACTTCAATTTTACCTAACTGACATCTGCTCAGGTGGCTAATCAGGAGCCCATTTGTAATGGTCACATTACATTTAAGAGTTATTTACTAATGACCAAAGTCGTGGTTTATTCTGAGGAATGTCTGAAGATTAGTTCACGAATGTGAGAAACTCCGGATACAGTTCAGTTAGCGCTTCAACCATTATAGCGAATGAACTGAGGGTCCCCGATAGAAGAACCAGCCCTCGTGTAGATACATGACAATGTTGGGGGGTTTTTTTGGGGGGGGCACAGTAGTTCCATGATCCAGAAGTTCGTTTGGCAACAAGATCCAGTGTCCAGGTCATTTTTTTCCCAGCAGCTTTAATTCTCCAAGAGTTGGCTTCCACAGTCAGGGTATGCAGCAGTTCAACAGGTCAGAGTCAACGTTTTTCACATATCACTATTTTGTATATTTTTTCACCTTTAGTATAGCTACTATTTAATCATGTGAAAACTATTTGTTTTCTTTTGTTTTCTTACATTATGAGTTAAAACTTAGGCTGCCTACAGCCCACTAAGGCTGGACTTGTGGCCATGCCAATACAACAAACCTGATTTTGAAAAAGAAACTGAAAGCGTGCCAGGAAAGATTTGAATAAACAAAGTGGTAGATGGTATAAATTGTTGGACTTTTGTTCCAACATGCTTATGCTCTTCCTTTTTAATTCCAAAACACAGTGTCTCCCTTTAAAGCTGCAGGTGAACCATATTTATCATTCGGATGGCTTTTTCTTCCTCACTCACACACACGCCCCTGTGAGGCCATGACCGAAACATGGCTGTGACTGGCTAGTGAACCCAGTCCCGTCACACGCATGCAGCACTCTCTCACGTGCGCACTCCGACTATGGAGGAGACCAGAGATTCAGATTTGTGTGAGTGTGATTCTGTGAGTATCTCGATGGCATCAGCTGGAAGCAACTCCAGGCTGCAGCACACGGAAGATGAACTCGCTTGCCATTATTATATATGAAACTGCCGATCATATTTATTTACTTATTGATCATAGTTGCCGGAATGCCATTCTGGATCATTCCACACCACTTTAATCCCTGTTGCTAACAATCTAACAAAGTTACTTGGAGTTACCTCATCTGCCGTATTTGTGCCAGCTGTTGACTCCAGCAGGAGCAGTCACAGTTGTACTGTAAGGCCTTGCTGCAAATGAAGAACTGACCCTTGAGAGAATGTTACCGGAAAGCAAATCTGACAGTAACAGTGTGACTAAACAGTTGCTGACGGAAATGTGTTGAACTTGTTTTTTCGTGCTCAGTGTGCTCGGTGAGTCTTACATCATAACACCTCATAAGAGCACTTTGAACAAATTAAGTTTTGTTCAATTAAACATATTTAAGGCAGCTTACAATGTTTTACAGTGCAGTGTCTCCATGTTTATAGGTTCTGCGAGTCCAAGTTTTCAAACCCTTCTGTTCCCACATAAGTAAGATAAGATTTGATGGGAAACCTCTATTACACACAGGTTTAGGTTCTTGCACCAAAAATCAACAACAGAGTGGCTTAAGGGCACTTGGGCTGACAAGAGACCAACTTGGTCTGTGACTTCAGGGCAAAAATTGACTATGGAAGTGTCCTGTTAGAGAGACCCTGGTTAAAAATGCTTTCAAATAAACAAAAACCCTGGTACATGCCACTGACACTATGTGACTAACCAGTCTGCGTTCACAGCAAGGTTATTGGGTGCTGTCAGGAATTCCTAATCAAACATTGCAGATAGATGTCACTGCATAGTTTCAACCCTCACAAAACCCAGGAGGAACATTTACAGGACCAGGTGCCTCCATTTAAGCCACTTTGACCGACATGTATGTTAACCTGTTAAATATTCTGGCAGTTTTCCAATGTTAGCTTCATTGGGGAACGGAAGAATTTCACATGTAAGAGAGTGTGACATGTTAGATTTCCAGAGATCTGCCACCACAAAGAAGAACGAGAGCAGCGGTATTCCCAGAAAAAAATAAGAAAAGCGACTGTGTTGTGTAGCTACCAAGGCGATCCTGTCTTTGGAAACACAATAGACTCATGCAAAGGACCAGTGCAACATGTATTAGATTTAAGGATTTACACAAAGACACTTGACTTTGAAATGCTTGTCCATGCAGAGTGGCTCACAGCAGGACAGCAGAGATGTGATTTAAATGTCCAGCAGTGCAATGAAACAGCAGTTTTACAGTTGGTTATATAGAAGCAAGAAAAACAACCGAACGACTGAGATTCCTCTAGAACAAAAGGAGGAAAAAAATGAAGCAGCTAAGCTACAGATGCTTTATGAAAATAGACCCCAGTAAAGCTTCATTTTTTCTCATTTTCATCTCGTCGCGGAAAAATATGACTCTGTATATTAAAATCCGGCAGAGAGGTGACAGTTATCAGGCAGAGGATTGCACGCAGCCTACAGATATCAACGCTTCCTGAGACCAAACAGATTTATCCTCATCTCACCAGGGAGCTGCGGGGAGACTCTCGACACTGGCTGAAAGCAGATATGTAATCATGCCAAGATCTGGGCCAGGTTTCTGAAGATGCTTGTAGCCAAAGGGAGAGCTTCTTTATCTCTCTGTGAAGGAGAGCTGCTCGTCCACTCTTAGGATTTTAATTCTCTCTACTTAGCCCTTAGAGAGAAGGAAGGAGGTTCTGCTGTGATGTATTAACACACCTGACTGCTTCCTCTTGTCCATAATATTAATCCACAACTACCAGCTGATGTAGGGTTAGAGCTTTTTTTATTAACTTTATTTCTAATAACTATAATAAGTTTTGCACTTCTCTTTGGAACCTGTAGTTTTGCAGGGCTCAATGAGCTTGAACCCCTCAAATTTTTAACAAAATAGCATCTGTGGTTTTCCCAGTCAAAACTGACCTAATTCTATCAAACAAAAAGGAGTGAGAGCCAAACTATTTACACATGAAAACTTAACTCAGTTACAAAATAAAATTCTGAACATTGCGCTGCAACAGTAACAACAACCGTGTCACCCAAAAATTCGACAATACATCAGGGTTCACAATCAATCGACCCTTACATGGTGGTTATGTTATGTAGAGGATGTATGTGCTCCTGCGCATGACTGACAATATGTGATATCTGACACGTGCCTTGCGAATGTGTGTGTTGTTATTACATCTTTGGTGCACAGAGTGTGCAGCTCTTCGTTTTGTCTCTTTCGCCTGTGAGGGCTGTAGAGCTTGGTCCGGGCCCTTGTTTGTGGCTTGTCAATCTTGAAGATGGTGTTTGAGGATAGTGTTGGCGCCCTTCAGTGAGAGGCATCACCATGGCTTTCCCCAGCTCCTCCAGTAAAGAGCCTACTCTAGGATGGCTTCTCCTGATTCCAGGCTGGATTCACCTCCATCCACACTACAGAAACACTGTAGGCTGACACATCTAGGATGATGAAAACCAACACCGAGGGCCATCGTGCGGTCATTCTCGTACATGAGTATGTGCCAGTAACCTGCAACGTGTTGTTTTGACGATGGCCAAGTCACGTATAAAATGCCAGACTCTGCATGTCATAAACTAGAGGTGGATTCCTTTCTGGATCTGTATACATCAGACAGAATCAACAGACCCAGGTATGCTTCGATGACTGTCCGGTCTATCTACTCCGAGTTCTCTTTGAAAACCCGTCCCCCCTCCAATTTTTGCCATATTAAGCACCATTGTCTGGATTGGCTCCATCAGGAACAGTGCAAAGCAGGATTTGATGTCATCAGTTTGGGATGTGGCATATCTTGTTGGCCACGGGGTCATCCTGATGACATTCTCTCTTGACTCTCCTCTCAGATGGGGATGAAGACCGGGACAAAGTCAGGATCAGCGGGACCCTCCTCCTCATCACTTGCTTGCTCCTCATCAGTTGTCTCATGGTCTGGATTATATTCTGTGCTGTCTTCCTCTTCTAACGCCTCAACACCTCAAGGAAGCTTTATACATCAGAGCTGAATGAATGGTTCTCTATATGACTAAAACAATGTTGTGATTGTTTATGACAATGACAACATTCCCATAACCAATATAGCTATTAGCTATTAGCTAGTATTAGCTAGGTGTAGCTAATACTTTTGTTTTGAAGGACACTGTGGCATGGCCTTCGTTACACGTTTGCATATATTTCAAACTCTGTCTAGATGTGGATGGGCAGTAGTTCGGCCACTAGTTACAACTGGTTACAGCGGCTGCTTTCTGCTGTCTGGCCACAGGGGGACAGTTATGAACCCATTAAATCAAGGCACACCAGTATGAGGCCAAGAAGATGCCACACTCACAGCTGGACCAGCTGCACAAAGATGAGATTTATGCTGTATTGTCAGTGTTTGGCTTTACATGAGAAAAGGCAATAAGGTTGAGGCGTTGCCTGATTTGTTTGCTGCCAGTTTCTGTGCCCCAGTTCTATACTACATTACTTTATAACAGTATGTAATATATACTATTTATTATAGTATACTGACATAACAGGTAATATAAAAAAAAAATCAACAGAATTTACCATTTTGTACTAGCTAGAAATGATGCAATGTGTACGTCCCTCTTTTATACTTGACATACAAGCAGAGACTTAAAATGAATGAAGCTCCAACATCTGACATCTGAGCATTTGCTGCTGAACAGCAAACAATTACTGCATCCATGCTCATAATTTGTTTTCTGGGATTGAGTTTTCTGACAACAGCGTCAGGAGTGAAACTCAGATTAAGTGCTGAAACAATTTGTCCGTTAATGGATCAGTTGATGCGAAATTTCTTTGGGCCTTGGTCTGTATTTGAACTTGTCACCTTGGGCTCTGGGATTTTTCAGTGTTTTCCGGCGTTTTATAAACGAAAAAAAGGGAATAATCAATAAAAAGTACAGTTTAAACGTTGATTAAAAATAATCATCTATCTACCTGTCCTTTTACATTTTTGTGAGTTACTAGTGGTGTCTTACTCGAGTCTTACAGGTGTTGATGTGCGTTATGATGCTCAAACTTGTGACTTTTTCTTTACAGGTCACTACACATGAAGCTGCGACCTTGAAGTTCCGATACAGAAATCTGAAAAGAAGTCAAAACAACCCGAGGCTTGAGTAATATCAGTTATACATTCTCGACATGTATTTCTGTAGAAAACAATATATTTACATTTTTACAGACATGTTTTTTTTACAGTATACACAGCATTTACATATAAATATAGAGTGATTTACAGCATTAAAATCAGTGCTGTACAAACTGTATTTGCAGAATGTCAACATTTTTGCAGTTCAGTACAAAATGAGTTCCGATTTCTTCACGTTCAGTCTAAGACGTTGCACCAGTAATGGTCTGGTTTTATTTGATTTTAATACATGGATGTTTTCTACCTTTCAGGGACTTGCACCACTGCAGAATGATACTTTTAAAATGTCCGTTTTACATCAGAAAAAGTACAACATCGTCGAAAGCCCAAAGACCTGATAAAGAGCCAATTTGAGTGGAAAATGTTGTACTGCTTCTAATGTAGTAAAAATTGAAATTTTTTTAAAGAGTGTTCTACAGTGTTACAAGTCCTTGGGAGGCATAAGTCCCACAAACAGTACAGGACTCTGCACCTTGACAAGCAAGATGTGTACGCATTTTGCACAGTAAGAAAGAGAGATGTCGCCTGTTAATTCTAATTCTAATGATAGAGGTACGAAGTCTCGACAGGAGACTGAAGGTTTGTGAAATCTAGAAAGATACAGCTGCCCCCACATTCAAAACTTCGACACTTGTGGTTCAGTGTACAGTATCTGCATCTGTTTCGGGTGACAAGTCTTTGTGTTTGGTCCTGAAAGTGGGCAGATTTGAACCGTGCTGGGGCAAATGATCAGAGGACAGGAGACGGCGGGTCTGTCCCTGTGCCTACACTTGCGGTCTTCAACATTTAAGCAGATATCGAGTGCCTCCAGGTAGTAGGCGAGTGTGTTCCACGTCTGAAAACTGTCAATGTGAAGTTCACTCAGCCCACACTTGATGCACGCACATCCTATTGGCACTTCAGAGTGGCATTCAGGGCTTAGTCTATCCCACAATTCACCACAGTCTCACACCAGTCCAGTTATTAGCAGTAACGCAATTACTGTTTAGGACTGACAATAACCAGCAGACATGTCGGATCAAGCCTGAATATTATTCATGTCCAAACAATATGCACTTATGGCAGACCCTTCACAAATAGTTATCACTAAATATCCAAAATATATGAATCTCAATGAGACTGATGAGAAGAATAATGGATATATGACAATGTAAAAAGGAATATTAGTATACTTTGGTGATTTTGAGAAATCCTTTCCTATATGTTTTACCAGAAACAAAACCATTCAAAAATAATAATAACATGTTATGTGTTTTATACACAGTAGGCTGTTGTGGTTCTAGATAACTTCTAGATTCCCGAATGCATGTTTGCTGTTCACTGCCATCTGATTGCAGCTGTAGTGGTGTATGGTTGACCCTGCTTAAATCTTCTACATCTTCCAAGTAGGAACTTGACCTCTTGGAAATACTGCAAGTGTCGGCATTGGGATAGACCCACAGGAACCACAGGTAAACTCACAATCCCATTCATCGGACTGGCTCTTGGATTGTGCTTCACAGTTTGTATAAAGCAACAGGAGTGCTTCAAAAACAGAGCAGATGTCTGATGAATTAAGATGTCTGGTCCATTAGAGCATGTTCTCTTTCTTTGGAAAGGTTTCATCATTGTCATAACTAAAATCTGCCATTAATAATTAATGTGTATTTACAGTAACTGATCTGTTCAGTGTGCAAAAGAAAATTAGAGTGCTTGCTAAAACTGAAGACTGAAGTCTAGATTAAATAATGTTCCATTTGCACAAACAATACCTGGTGTCTTAAAAGTCAGAATTTTAGAAGAGTGACTGTCCTTGCTGCTTAACATGGAGCTTTCTGGTGCTTTCTGGTGCTACAACAGGTGGAGAATGATCAGTTTTTTTTTTGTCCAGCGTAATACACTGTGACAGTTATTTAATCTGTGTGAGTTTATCTCCACGTGTTGCGTTGACGAGGACCGATTTCGGTTGCAGCGAGGTCCGGACTCCCCATTCCTCTGCTTTGGTTTCAGTTGTATTTTTTGACTGTGTCCATCAGATGCTCACTGTCCTTGTGAAGGGCCTCTGCAGGCAGAGCGAGCCGTGGTGAGGAAGCGGATGGTTGTGGTAGTGTTCAATCAGAGCTGACAGATTTGGGAAGGTCACTTCACCGCCCAGAAAGATGCGGTCCTCCTGTCAAAACCGCAACAGTGAACAGGAAACTTTATTACTGTCACACTGTCATTATGCCTAATCTTTACAAGTAGATAATTATAGTTATATAAATACACAAAGTCAAAACATGATAGAGAGCAGCAGGTTTCTTACCTCTTCAAACAGTCGGTAGTTTCTGGCTTTGCCTATACTGACATCCCACACCACCAGCACCTGGATAACACACATTGTTTAGATTGTTTTAATCATTAGATATCAGACCAAAATATCAGCTCCTGGCAACTTCATTGTAAAATGATGGCGTCAGTATTCAAAAACTAAACATTATCTAGACCCTGATGTGAATATCAAATAGCCGGCAGACACAGCACTAACACAGCTGAGATTAAAACCTGAGATGAGACACTGTCTAGGATGTTCGTTTTCATTGTATTGGTATAACTTTTATGTTTCTTCTTTCCATAAGGCTGCATCATAGTTATGAGAATGTCTTTATTGCTCCTTTTCTTTTGACGTCACTGACCACTGCAGGTTTTTATTTTTTTTACCTTGGAGGTTTTGGTTCCAGAGTTTCTGATGCCGTACAGTCCGTCCTGTGGAGGGACGGGGCCCTCTCTGAATAACCTGCAGGCACAGACATCATCATAGGTTACAGGTTATCAGTGGAACTGGTCAGAGGTGCATGAGCAAATGCAGTCATAGACAAGCTAAATGTTACGTCAAATACTATTGTGTACAAATACAAACATTTATTAATTCTGCATCTCTCAAATTATTTGAATTCAGATCACTTGTAATACTTTTTATTGTAATGAACTGCTGCTGAAAAAAAAAGGCTGAACAACAATACATATAGATAACACACATACAAAACTGGTGTTAATAAAACACATAAGAGAAATTACTTCATAAATAAGGGAAATAATGAAGACAATGTCAATAAAATAATTGCATGAAATAAAGCAGAAAGAAAATGCTGTTTTTCTGTCTTGCCACTAGAGGGCAGAAACAGCAGCAAAACCTGCCGAGGGAATATTCCAGTTTACAGCTCTATATTAAAAAAGGTGCCTGTGTCATACTTTTCTACAAAACTGGTTTCAGTCGTGTCGATGAACACAGAGTCTGGCAGCTGCATCTGTGGAAAGAAAAAACACTGATATTAGCCAAAAAAAATGGTCATTAGGATTTTTGAGATTGAGAAATACACTTGGTAATGATAAAAAAAAGCTAAGACAGCAAATATCTGCATGAGAAATTCAAGTTTGCTTGAAAAGATTAATAGCTGTAGAAAAATAAATAATCTAAAGTGCGTATTAGTTTTACTTTGGGTTCACAAAGTGTGACAAACAACCACTTTCTGATTTCAGAAGCAAAAAATCCTATTGATCCTCATTTGAACCCACACAGCTCAGATCTAAACCAAACACAGACGCTGGAATGGAGGCATTGACCCGTGGAGTAGGTGCTTTGTTATTTTAAAATATGATGTCTTCCATCTTCGACTTTTTTTTATGTTTTACTAAATTCTTATGTTTCATCAAAACTGTTTACTCATGATTTACAGTCTGGATAGGTAAAATTGTTCAAGAAATGTGTTTCAAGTAGGGTTTTCTGATAAACATATGAATATTCCGGTATTACTTCCGAATTGTGGCTGATTTGTAACAGAAGATGGCCAATTTGACTATCTTATTTTGAAATGACACAGCTGATTTCTTTTTATAGTTGAGGCAAGATGGAAAGAGGTTCATGAAGCCTGAAATACAGTTCCTATAAGCACGTAGGAGTGCCTTGTTTCCTCAGTCAAGAAGAGATGAATCAGAAAGAGTGTCAGAAGCTAGAACAGACCAGAAGAGGGTAGAAGTAAAGTTTAAATTAGCAGCAAAACTGGTGTGTGTTATGACATGTTATTTAAGCAGCATCTTGACAGGGTAATTCAGACATCTGTGGTGAAGGTTAATATCAGCTGAAACATGGCGTGACATGACTCTTACGTTCTCGTAGTCATCATCAGAATTGTCTCGTGTCCTCCTGAACTCTGACGCTGCCTTGTCTACTAATGCGCGGAAGCTCTGGCCTTCTGGAGATGATCTTCTGGTGGGAAAACGTGGCTTAGTGAGGCCAACTCAACCAGAAAGAATTTCAGGAGGAGTTTTATGGAACCAAAAAGTACAGATTTTTGCTTTGCTGATGCTGTGGTTCGTATCAGTTGACAGTTTGCCCTACCTCTTTTCTACATTTCTATTTCTACACTTGCTCAATAAATAAGACACAACATGTAAATTAGGCAGCTTTAGAGTTTTTGGAAGGTGAATTTTTTCACAGAAATTAATATCATCTAATCTATCTAACTTCTCATTTGACTTTTAAGGTAACAAGGTAAACAGTAAGTTTTCTTAAATTGTGGAACTATTAGTTGAGAGTATTTTGGGTTGATTTTGTTTGTGTGTTTCAGTGCAGCTTACTGAAGTGGGGTTCCTGGCTGCTTGGACTTGGCTGCAAGCATCAGGGGTTTGACAGCTGGCAGCGGAGCTTTGGGTACCCCTGGTTTATTGTGTAGTCCAGTTTTGAGTAGAGGAGAGAGCGGAGGGTGGATGGTGGACCCTCCCATATTTGCAGAATGAGGAGTTGGTAGAGTTGGCTTGCTGCGGAGGTTGCTCATCACCCCCTGTTGATTGTTTCCCAGTAACTGGCTCCCTCCAGCATTAAAGGAGCAGTGGGCAGGACCGTTTAGGACCATCTTGGTCCCTAATTGGTCACAGATGGGTACAGGGGCGAGGGAATGGACTGAAATGGCCGGCAGAGGCCTCCAGTCTTTCTTGTCATTCCCGGGCTCCCCAATGGATACTGCCCTGTTCTGAAAAGTTCTCTTTAGGTTGGGGGGAGGAGGAGGTGGAGGGGCAGGAGATGGGGGCTTGTGCAGGTGGGAAGCAAAGGGGACAGGAGGAGGCGGGCCTTTATTGTGGTCCTTCGGTATGGAGGGAGGGGGGAAGGAGGGCAGGGGTTTTTTAGGAAACAGGGTGGCTTGGATTCTGTTTGGTGATGGGATGGGAGGAGGCGGGCCTTTGTTGACTCCTGGACTGGAGTCCTGACGGGACTGGAACACTGCCGGCACTGGGGGAGGAGGATAGGAGGGGGGTGGCCCTGTGGGTCGACCTGAAAAGGTGAGAAAAAGAGAAATCAGACTGATTTCTAGTTTTAAGTAAAGTTCTTTTTTTTGTTTATTTAATTTTTGTTTAATGATACTATAACTGCATATGAATGATTTTATAACTATAAATAAGTACAGATATGGCTCAATGATTTTAAAATTTTTCCCAATTTTCACTGAAAAATGTTCCGATGGTTTTATAAGGAGATCAGTTTGAACGGATTTTCAGCTAGATTTCGTGTTCCCCCTGCAACCAAAACTTTCCCTTTATAATCTGCCGCTTCCTTCAGCTAAATAGTTTTCCGCTACTTGACACTTTCTCATCAGCTTGTCTTCCATGTCTAGGCACTTCTAGTTTGTATGATTAACAATGAGTGACACTCCGGGGTCTGGATCTCTGCGTGTGACATGTGACATGTGCATTTATCTTCATTGTAACTGACTATACACAGGACAGCTAAAATGGTGTGTGTGGTGGGTGGCATCACCTGTAGATGTCGGGGAACACTCGGTGTCTGGCTTCAGATAGTCTTCATCATCGTCATCGTCATCCTCCTCAGTGTAATCTACGCAAACAAGGAAGAGTTACAACAGTTATATATACTCTACATACTTAATATACTGATCTAGACTCATCATTCGCAGGAGTTTAGGCTATTTTTTGTTAAAGCTCTACTTAGAATATTCAGTTGTGGTGCAATGGGTCAGACTTGTGCTTCTGACAGCTGTAGCAGCACCGCCGGACTGCATTCTTTTCCCTCAGACCCTCACATGACTCAGCAGTGGTTACAGATGGCAGCAGGTTCCTCGATAGCGACACATCGCTATGTAAATTTGCAGTCGGCATTGTTCACTAGAGTGCTATTCTAACTACATGCTCGGCTCTGAGAGCTCAGGCTTTGGGCATTACTGAGGCTGGAGCCCACAGCTCAAACTGATGCGGCCCCGGACCACCGTGGTCCTCCACCCGCAATGTCTGCTTCAGGGGATTCTAGAACACATAAGAACTGCACCTCCAATGAGCCCTCTGATATGGGTGTCCTGGGGTCCTCGAGCGACTCCTGCCTCACACATCCCAGGCTCAGAACTAGGAGGTCAATGTACACTTTACTAACACACACTTATCATATGCGTGTTTTGTTTATGCATTCATTAAGGTGGTCTTACCGTCATCTGGATTACTGTCGGTGTGTCTGATATCCATGGGCTTCTCAATTGTGCCATAGAAACTGTCGGCGTCTGAATCTGAGTCACTATGGCAACAAAGAAAATGTTACCATGAAGGAACAACATGCAGAAAGACCAAGTTTGAGTTGATTGTAGATATGATTTCAGATAGATAGATAGATAGCGAGTCTGAACTTCCAGCATTGTGAATGCTACCATCATTTTAACTAATTTACAAAAGAAGTTACTGTGATATTTATTCTTTATTACGTTAAAATAGAATGATTTTCTCCAAGGCTAGACAAAGAAACCTTGTTTTCATATAAATAAATACAAATTTCCTGTGAGATCAGGCTCCACAAGCTTTTGGACATACAATAGATTTCTTTCAATAGATTTCTTTCTGTTAAATTGTGCTTTGGGTTTTGTTTAAAAATGTACTCTGCACAGATTATATGATACTTTGAGTTTACACTGTGTTCTGAAATATGATGCCATCTGTGATGTGAAGTTACCTAATAATGTGGGACTCCTTCCGGTCGTTATAGTGATCTATCTCCCTCCGCAGGTGTCGCATCCATTTCTGTAAGACAGGAAAAACAAAATGTAGCAGGTGTCTGAGTGTATGTGAAATTTAAGTCTTGGTGGGATTTCATACTTTCACACTTGAGCGCTGATTCTTTATTGTATCCTACTACGAACAGCTGTTTGACAGAAACGAATTATACCCCTCTCCAGAATTGCCCAGAACAATACTCTGACATTTTTGGAAATTTGCAGATTTACTGACTGACAGTTAGATGAGGAGATTGATATCAAGCTCTGTTCTGTACATCCAGTATAGCGTCAGCTCCATGAGGCTCCATGAGCGACTGGAAACCAGGCAAAACTGCTAGCCTAGCTCCATCAAATGTGTCTTCCAGCAACTCCAAAACTATCTTATGTACATGTTGCATGTATTTTATGAAGTGAAAAAAATAATACATGGAGGTTGCCATATGGAGCAGTTTTACTAGCCAACCACAGCAGGGCTACTTTAATTCAAACCCAGTTTCTCAATTACAGTTACAAGCTTAAATTAATTGTTTAAAATGAACAAATTCTGTACATTAAATTGTGCTCAAAAACATACCTATTATATATTAATATTAAAATGCATTTTGGTTATTTAAACTTATAGTGTGTCTGTTCTCACCCTCCTCTCGTCCTCACTGGCTGCAGAAAAAAACCACGTCCTGTGTTTCTTACTGAAGTGGACGATCTTAAAAGGAAAAACATTACTGGAGGTTGTCTCCTCTGCTGCTCTCATCACTCTGTGGAAGTGGAGAAATGTAAGAGTCACGCTGCAAGATACTTCCCCCCGCAGGGGAATATGCACATTTCAGCGCTGTTCATGAGCCTGTGTTGATAAGCCAATAATTCATAACTACCCTAATGAACACCTTCCACAGGAGGATTTTTGTCCTCTTGAGCTATTGTGCTCTGTAAAAGACATGATTCCAAGCCTAGTCTGGCAAATGAAGAGGTACATCAAAGCACTGTTTCCTTTTTCTGTTTGTTTTGAGTATTCATTCACACAGATGGACCTAGCACTGGAGGTGCCAGCACACCATTCACTGTGAAGTGAGCCTTGAAAAACATTTTGCCGTTGCCCACCAGACAAGCAACAACCTGGTAACAACCGGTTGCGCTCGTTTAAATGTAAGAGAACTTTAAAACGAAATGGTGAAAAGCTAATTGTCACGGTCATGGCTTCCCAATTCTCCATGATCCACTGAAACTATAACAAGCTACTGCAACTTGGATAAATCGAACGTTGCATGGAAACACATCACAGAACGACTTCATTGTTTTCCAGTATAGGCAGTGTGAGAAAATAACTGCCCTACGCAGCTGAGTATGTAAATGACGTGATAGAGCAGCTGTGCTCAGGAGGTAGCGCGGTCGTCCACTAATCGCCTGTTCCACCTATCCACGTCACAGTGTAATTTGGGGTTGCCCCTGATAGTCAGGCCAGCACCTTGCATGGCAGCTTGGTGCTGCTGATGTATGACTGTGTGTGTGTGAATGACAGGAAAATTATAAAGGGCTTTGGATAAAAGTGCTATGTACTGTAAATTCAGTCCATTTAGTCCATTTAAATGCAAACACACCCAAAACCCTCAGGCTTGTGAGACAAATTCCTGAGGCTCTTTGTGCGTGTGAATGCAAGTCAAGTCACTTTAATGTGCATTTAATGTATGTATAATTACAAACAAGGTTTTTTTGAATCAGCCTACATAAAACAAAAGAAAAACATGTTTTTATGTATATTTACAGGTTGTTAGTAAACTGTGGCCCTGGAAAGCATGTTAAAAAACATCATTACTGGTTGAGGACTCTCAGCAGCTGAAGATTTGTTGCTGACCTGTTATAGCCATTGAGAGAGAATGCCCCCTGTGGTGCAGGAGAGGTACTGCTCTTAAAATAGTACAAACAGCCCTTGTGGATGATGGTGTACCTCAGTGGCCCTGAAAGACAGGTAACAGATATTAAGAATGTTTCTATCCATCCACCGGTGAAATGAAACTGGACATTGGCACAAAAAGTGCGAACATTTGAAATTACACTTAACTGAGGCTGAAAAGTTTCCGGACCAATACAGAAAATCTTATAGTCAGGTGTTCTTCTTATCCTGTCCACTCACACTTAAATCTTTTTACTAGGAACTCACATTTCATGAGGCTGAACTGGCTGCCTCCTTTCTTGTGGAGGTACCCTGCGGTGGAAACTCCTCCTGGCATGGTGAGGAGGTTCTGAGCCCCGATGGCTCGCATCGGCACCGGCCAGCACATCTCTGGAGATGACATGGTTCTACAGTAGAGGAGAGGAGATGAGAAAACAGGATGTTATTATTAAACTGTCATGTGACAGATGGAAGATCCATCTCAGGAGTTGTGCAAGATCATGGAAATGTGGGGTTGAATCCCAGCAGAAATAAACAAAAACTGTTCCTGTTCAGACTCCTTGTGCAGAAAGAAATTCTGTCGTACTTCAAGGAAAAGAGAAGACAGATACAATATTAGAGGATTCTTTTTAACCAAATCACAAATTCTCTCTCTCTCTACAATATGAAAGACATTCTGCTCCAAAATGCAGGGATTCTGTCCTTATACAGGGGAAATGTAAACCCTATTTCATAATGTAGCCTGAAGTTGCCAAAATTGGATGTCACTTGTGAAACATATTGGAAAATAGATCATCTATCACCATGAAAAATAAAGACACTCTATCATTTGCTATTTGGTTTGAGAATTCTACTCTCACCCAAGCAAAGAGCAGATACTCAGCAGCGTGACTTCGCCTTAATCTACCTTATATCTGTTTATCCATATTTGCCAGCCACACAAGATTGATGGGGCAGTTTCATCTGAATGCCATGGCCCCGCTCCGTTGTCCAAAAACCCTGTATCACTGTACAACTGGTTCAGCTAGTGAGTAATCCCTCTGGTATGAGAAGCTCTTTGTGTATCATGTCTCTTGACCTAAAGAAAAGAACATGTGTTTAATATGGAGTTTTGTGTGTGTAAGAGTGCAGACAAGCCTACAGAGTCATCCGGTTTTCAACCTTGCAATAACAGAAATGCCTTTTTAAAGCCCCCCCCCATGTATGTTGTGCCATATTGTGCCATCAGTCCAAAGTCCTAGATCCGAGATCACACCGGCAGAGACACAACTGCCAGCGGCCGAGACCAAACACAACCTTCATCAAAATGCTGGCATTGTAAGAAATTTAGGACCAAATTCTCACAATGTGACTGCAGCTATAATCCACAGCTGCTACGACCAGAGCCACATAATCTCTCTCTCTCTCAAAAAAATGATTTGGGTGAAATCTGCATGTTTTAAAAAGATGCTAGATGCCAGAAATTTAGCAAGCATGATACACTCATCAGTTGTTTGCTGCAGTATGGCTAGTCTATTCACTCTATGCTTAACATTAGCACTGAGTTGAAGCAGGAGCTTTTCCACAGTTTTCAGTCGTTCTTTTATTGGGCCAAGTGAAAATGTTCCCGCTCTGCCCATTGAGTTGTTCAGGAAACCCTTTTTGATTTGGCCAGCCAATGTCAACAGCTGGTGGATGGTGCTATGAGCAGTTCTCAAATCGAAGTGGAGAAAAAGCCTCATCAAGAATTTTTTCTATCATCTTAAAAGTGGAGGAGAAAAGAGCAATCTTGTTTTCTTCAGCTAGCCATCCTCTAACACTGTCTGTTTGGCATTCAAATGTTACCTGCTCAGGTGTCGCCTACCTCCTCTTGAGCCTCCTGTTGATGCTCTGAACAGCAGCACTCTCCCGCAGCAGGCTGACTGTGTGGGCTAACATTGGCAGGAGGTTCATTACAGAGAAGCCAGACTGGAATTACAGTCGACCGGACTCAGACTCACTCAAATATCAAATGACTCTCTCTATTTCTCTCTTTCTCTCTCTCTGGCTGCCTTTGTTGATTTCTATCTCCCTTGTTCTCTCTCGCACATGAATACACTTAAACTGAGATAGGGCACTAATGAAAGCACATACACACATGAATGCACGCACGCACGCACACACACACACACACACACACACACACACACACACACACACACACAAACACTCAGTTTAAGACAGGAAACACTTAATGTCCTGGGTCCTTTTGCTGAGGTTCAAGGCTGTTAGACACTGCAGTGTTTAAAATAAACATCCAAAGTGAGGTTCCTCATCCTCTAATCTGTATATATGTAACTTCCAGTTTATCAAGACCATCTACTGACTTCAGAAGAAGAGAGAGGGAGTGTTTGTGTGTGTGTGTGTGTGTGTGTGTGTGTGTGTGTGTGTGTGTGAAGCCTAGGGATGAAGAACTCAGTATTCAGTATAAGATGTTTTGCCAAAATCCTTCAACTGAGATAAAACCTGAAGGAAATGGCAGTTTGTCAACTCATTGTACTCAAATAAAACTGCCCCTTCCACACCTGCAATAAATATACCAAGAATGCCCTTGAAATGCAGTTACTGGCAAGCTGGCATTAAATGGCACTCAAAGTCAATTATCAGGTTGTTGCACGCGAGCTAGGTCCTCTAAAGCGAAACTGTTTACACCTGTTCCAAATGACCGCCAGGCGGGGCGAAAAACTTGCCGTCATAGAGAGGAGTGTGATGTGATGAACTGTAAGAAAACAGCCCTGCGTTTTGGGGAAAGCGTTTTTCCTCGAGGGCATCCATGGTGTTGAACTTGCTCATACACAAAAAAGAGAGGGAAATACTTTTGTAGCCCCTGATTCCACCGTCGGAAAAGTGGTTTTCAGATGCGGCTGGAAGATCTGACAGGCGCTTCGTTTGAAGCGTATACCGAGGCTGTACTACTCAGCCTGTGAAAAAAAAGTTGTATTATGTCATCTGTGTCTCTGGAGGATCTTTGTCAAGTCTGAGAAAATAATCCAAGTTTTTGGTGCACCTATCATTAAGACTACCTGCTGTGCAAGACCTGTGTTGATTTTGTTCCATACGAGGAACTAAAATTCATGATGTCTCGGCCTCGGCTGCTTTCATTTGACCAATCTTTCTTTCAATCTGTCTCTTGCTAGTCCCCCAGCTTTTTGGAAGTGGAAAAGTCTGGTCTGAGCAATTTCTGAGCCAAATCAGTTCATTCACCCAAATCATTAGGAATATCCCTCCTGAGACAACAAATATTCACAACTAATTTATTGGAAATTTGTCCATTAATGGAAGAAAGAGGTCACCAAAATAACTATGTACTCTTTAGGCAATGAAAATCTATGGAATTTCATGGCAATCCAGCCACTAGTTGTCTATATAATTTGCTGTGGATCACACTGTTGACAAACCAACGGCTGTCACCATCCTTACATCCTGCTCAACATTTTTCGCCCAGGGCATCCTCATTTTTTAATAGCACCTTCAGTTAAAGTGTTAACAACCTGTTGGCAAAGTGAGCATCATTGTGTCAGGCTTCAAGGATAAAAAAAAAAAAAAAAAAGGGTGAACATTTTGAGGCAATAGAGTCTGGACTGAGAGAAGGAGGAAAATGGAGACCTGATAAAACAGGGAGGGGAAAAACATGCCTGAGACAATATATCACCAGGGTGGAGCTGCTGCTTGTTTCTGACCCCTGAGTGCCCTCCTGTATGTGTGTGTGTGTGTGTGTGTGTGTGTGTGTGTGTGTGTGTGTGTGTGTGTGTGTGTGTGTGTGTGTGTGTGTGTGTGTGTGTGTTTGTAAGGACATCTAACATGACTTACAAAGGCTATCGTGTGTTTTGTTTTTCTGACAGTTTACTGATGTTTACTGATAACCAGCTGACAAACAGATAAACTGCGGCCATTCAGCAGTTAAGTCAACCACATCTCATTCTGGTCATTCTGGCTGAGGTCGAAGCTCGCCAGCTGCTTATCATCCATACGAGGATTTCCTGAAGTCATCGTTTAGCTAAGGCAGAGCAGACACGCAGCTGGCAGGCAAATCCGAAGCAACATGATGGCGCTTTGACTGTGCGCTCAGCATTTTCATGTTTTCGATGGGAAGTGGGCTAAAAGTGTAGTTTTCACCGTTATTTCCTTTTCCACAGACAGAGGAGGAAGATGTGGATCCGGAGACACAACAGGTATACACTGGGGGGATGGCTTACATACAAATTGACACTTCAACTACTTACAGTACAAACGCTTACACTATGTCTGGTGTTTCATTTGAAATTCACTCACATTTCAACTGCTTTCATCTCTTGCTCTTTACAGACTGAAAGTTCGACTGCCTACAGGGCTTAAGCCAGACAGTCAAATTCCAAATGCTTTCAGTGATTGCACTTCAACTGCTTTCAACTGCTTTTGGCGCTTAAACTTCACAAAACACGAAAGCTCTTTCAGTGCTTCAACAAAAACGGCATCTCCCATTTCTTTGTTAGAAAAAAAGTTACTTTTAAAAATAATGTAATATTATGTGAATAAAGTTGTAATTTTGAGGGGACAGTTGTATTATTATGATAAAACAGTATTTTACTATATTGTTGTAATATTACAAAAAGTCATTACATCTTTTGTGTAATATGTACAAAAATTGAAACTGACTCTATAAATTACATTTATAAATATTACTTTATTTATTATTTATAGTATTTCTATAAATATTACAACTTTGTTCTTGAAATCTCAATTTTCCCCCCTCAACAGTGATTCTAATCCTCGGTTGTAGTTTTGTGCAGTTGCTCAAGTTTCGTAATGAAGACTTGGGTTGATAAAATAAATATTTTTTGCCAGAGTTTTGTTGCTTAATTTTTTTCTGGTGTGCAAACTGTCTTCTTTGCAGAAAAATATACATAATTATAAATACTTAAATAACAACACAGACATGCCTTTGAAATATGAATGAATGAGATCCTGTAGATTCACCCTGTTTTCCCAAATTAATCCTGCTGTCCGCTCACTCAGAATGAAGCTGTTGAATTGAACAGTGAAATACAAACTACCTCTGTCAGCAGGGCGACAGGATTTCTGGGAACTGAAGATTTGTTTCCTCTCATGGTAATATGCAGGACTAACATGAGAAGCGAAACTTTTCACATGTCAAATTTACTTCTCCTAATGTGGGACTCTTACATCATAAATTTCACAAAGAGGATGCTATTAATATGCTGAAAAAAATCCATGCACATCCAGCAAGATTACTTGCCAAAACTTGTCCGACGTAAGAAATGACTCGTTAAACTTTTGTGCATTTACCAATATGCTCTCCTTACTCCATGAAATACAGTCTGGCTTGTTGAGGTCGATTTCAAAAGAAAATAGCAGCGTGTTGCTGTTTTGAACCCTCTCGCTCTGTTACTGGTTTTAAAGTTCTCCATCCTGAACTATGCTGATGGTTGGGAGCCGGAGATGCTAATCAGATAGCAGCGTTCGACAGGAAGGGAAGCACAGGAGTTGCTTACATACCAGACTCATTCAAACATATTTCCTCCCTGGACACACACACACACACACACACACACACACACACACACACACACACACACACACACACACACACACACACACACAGCATAAAACAATGTGATTTAAACTGTGTTCGTTTTTAGATTGTAACTCTGTGTTTTGAGGGTGATTTTAAAACCATTTTATGGAAAAGTGAGCTTTATAGTTATAGAGCAGGCTATCAAAACAACTACTGGTAAAATGACCCAAGATAAAAAAACAACAACTTCAAAGCTCTAATCTGCGCGTTCAAAAGCACTGTGGACGTTCACTGTCTGCTCCTAAACTGTAAACTCATGTCTAAACCAAAGAAAGCCTAAATCTGTTACAGGAAGTTTGAGAAGACACAAACAAAGCTGGTAAACTACAAGGATCCCAACCTCCGCCACGGACAACGCGTCCCCTATCGCTCACAGTGTTTCTGAAAGGCCACAGAGCCTGCAAGATCCTGCAGAGGGCATAAAACAGCCTCTATATGTGCTTTGAGAAAAGGTTTGTAAACCTTTTATCTGTGACGAGTCTGTAAACCGCTTATCTCTAACAAAGGAGAACGAGGGCTGTACTAGACTTACAAGAACAGACTGACGTAAGAGTTGTTTTAGAGAAACTGAAATTGAAACGAGGGCAACAGTCAGACGGAAAACCCCTGCTCAATCGCATCACACAGGACAGTATTCCTGTTACATTTCATTACAACATGACACTGGCAGTGGAAAACTAGACATCTGTAAATTTACGGGCAATGCAGTCTCACTCTAAGTATCAGGACACATATTTTGTCGATTAAGTTTATTTTAACTTTAACTTTAAACTTGATTAAAGTCATTATACTTGATATTGGTGTAAGTTCCTTTGCAGTCAGTGACTGTCTGAAGTCTGAGACCCACAGACATAAGCAGCCTCCTGGTAACTTCCCTGCTGTTATTCTGTCAGGTCATCTTCAGTTCTTGCTTGTTTTGGGAGGCTGTGTTCCTTTAGTCTGCTCTTCCATAATATTGCAAATGCAGCAGGAAAAAGCAGAAAATCAGAGTCTGTAGACCGTCCTTCACAAGCTTCACCAATCAGAGGGCTTTGGCAGCCTGTATGTAGCCTGAAAGGCGACTCCCAGGGGAGAAAAAAGTTCGCAAAACACACAAATTAACAACACGCTTGAGGCGGAAAAGGGTCCTGCACTGTTTAGGTTAAAACTGGTCAAATTAGATTGAAATGTAATTTTTAAAGACATCTAGGCTACATTTAAATAACGTTACATGCAATGTAAATGTGATGTTATTTTCTGTAGGCCTATGGTTAATGCTCAAACTACTGAAAATGGAATAGAGTCTAAAAAGTCTACCAAAAACTCGCTGCTGCTCATAAAGCTTATTGCTGTGAGTGCATGGCAGCAGTTGCATGTTGTGATTGGAAAAACATCATCATGGACAGTATGATGTGAATACTGGAGAACACAAATAAACCAAAATCTGTCATGTGGTCTGTACAGAGGATTTGAGTGCACAGACGGCCGCCTTAGAAACCATGGATCATGGGTTTTATTTCTGAAATAGCATGAAAGCATGAGCCCAATCCCCAGTAAACAGACCCATCTCGATTACAACGGAGCAAACTTCATGCGCCGATGAAGACCGTGTCGTTTGGCTGAAAGCTCTCAAAAAGCTTTTATGTGGCCAGTGTAGGAAATCCCAACTGTCATAGGCTATTTCACACCCCTGTTGTATTAGATTCTTCTGCACTGTTTTATTGGGAATAATTGTTTTTCTAATGCATAGGCTAATTATGTAATTATTTACAGACCAAAATGAATTTCAGATTTACATGTTCACATATCACCACCTGTGATGGTATTCCCACGGTTTCAGCAGCTGCCAGGTGTCGAAAATTTGAGCGGCTAACCAAAGCCCTTGTTGTGCAGCGAGCAAAAATGTGCGTTCCAGGTTCAGATGCGATTATTAAGCCTCTCTGCCTCCCCAAGACCCATGTGAATACACGCAACCCCGGGCAGATGCAAAGGTCATTGGTAAACCGCCGTCCCAGCTGCAGCAGATGCTCAGAAACGTCCCACTTGCCGAGGAAACAGATACTGTCGTACAGCGCTGCATTTCACTCTCCGGCATGCATCCTGTCCCCCACCCCGATGACCGACCACAATGGTTCCTCCACTGGTTCAGCTTCACATTTTCATTGCCACTTTAAAATCTAGATGTGAGCATGTGAACAGAAACTGGGGGTTTCTAGAAGGTGAAAGTATAGAAGTGTTTATCTGAACTCAGGGGGAGGGGATCTGGACTGAAGAGACGAGAAGCATTTTGAATTCATATTCCACAAACACACTGATTTATGATATGTTACTATACACAGTATTTTGTGTCAGGCCATAAATGAACAGTTTTTTAATCTCATGTTGTGGTAGCTGAGGCCCAATTTGAGTATGTGATGGATATCATTTTTATGATGTTATCTTACTGCTTTGATATGTTCTTTGCCCCCTTATGCTAGACTGAGTGCTCCTGAGCTGTGACGAAGCAACACAAGATTCTAACTTTCCCGCACAATTTTGACAGCCTGTTTGATATTTCTCTTCATGTTATTGTAGGTGAGCCCTCTTTAACGTTTATATAAGATGGAGTTTTTTCTTTTTGATATGGTATGCTATCTTTGATTACTGTGATTGTTAAGAGCTTTGATTATTGAGTTTGACTGTTCTCACTTTGCCTTTTTCTAAATAATAACCTATCTTCATATTATTTTGTTGTTCTGGCCGATTTGTGCAGTTTTCTTAGCAATGTAATGTCCTTGAATTTTTCGATTGTAACATCCCTACTTGGCTCTTTCTGGGATATATGAAAACATACCACGTTTCTGTACAATTTTTCAGAGCTCAGTGACCATTATAAGCATAACCAAAATTCAGATTTGAAAATGCATAAAAAAGTTTTGCTCCACTGGTCAGCCATCTCTAAGCTCTAGAAGCAATGATGATATTTTGCTATCTCTCATCCATGCTTTCATCGCATCCAGACTAGACTACGGTGATCACACTTTTTATGGTACATCATTTTTTAAAACCCTTAATAAATTCTAGTACATTAAGAACCCTGCTGCTGGCCTGCTCACTCACCCCCTCACTTGGATTTGGTGTGGGAATACTTTTAGTTTGTATGGATGTCTGGTGCTGCTGGTATCCTCTGACTGGTGGAATCTTCCTGTGTGAGAGGTACACATATGGAGTATGGTGCTGGTGCTACTTGACTAAATGTACCCAACCCGATGAAGGTCCAAGAACTATTAATAAAGTCAGTACAAGCAACCAACAGTGTTTAGGACTTTGGTTCTTTCTCAGTACACAAAAATAAAAAAACAGAACAGAAAAAGACAGTCAACTTTTAGTTTACACACACACACACCTGCAGCAGTGGGCTCATAGACAACTCAAATAATAAAACCAGGTCCTCTTTCTCTATGGCTCTCTGTGGCTTTTCCTATGCATCACTTCCTTTGTCCAAATATGGCCGTGCCACTCCACAGGAACTGTACTGCAGTCACACTTCAGAACGAATACAGGAAGGATTCCTCTCAGACTAATGCACACACACTTTACAAGTCTCGCACTGTGACTTTTCGAAGATCAAAAATCATAGTGTAGCTATCTCGTGTAGCCGAAGTAGAAACCACAGAGATGACAAAAACACACAGATAGTGAGTAACAGAGAGAGATAAGGAGGATGAGAGATTTTGCTCTGGCTACATGCCCCCCCCCCCTTGACACAAGGCTGAAAATGAGAACACGCTTCCTGTAAATGTATCCTTTTCTCTTCTCTGTGTCTGACACAAACCCTGCTGAGGAATTACTGTGGCAACAACTGACAGCTCACGTGATTGGAGCACTATCTTATCTCCACTGGAAAATAAAATGTGGAGAGAAGCCACCAATCAGATGTGATTGTTTCTGACGCCGGCTTTGTTCAGAGTCCAGTGTTGAGCCGAAAATGACCAATATGTACAACAGATGTATGTTACAGCGTCGTTTGGTCCTGTAGCATTCTCTATGCAAACTTGAATTTAAAATAAAAAATCTTCAAAGGTATTTTAATGGTACCGTAGATGTCTACACTGTGATTTCCTCTGCAGTAGATACAGTATTTTCTCTTTGTTATACTGTTGCAGTGGTGGAAAATAACAAAGTACATCTACTCAAATACTGTACTTAAGTCTGATTGTTTCTACTCCAAGACTGTCCTCCTGTAGAAAACAACCCCGTAGGTGGTCCGTGCAAACAGTTTATCAGGACCCATAGTTAGGTTTTATTGTTAGGCCACCTCTAGCAGTAATAGTAATTATGATGAAGGATGTCAGGTGTTGTAGCATAAAGGCCGCTTTAGGAGGAAGGTGGGGTGGATGGGTGGGGACGACAAAACGCAGGACCTCCACCCAGGAGACAGCCCTTCATTTCTGCGTGTTTATTATCGCAGCCATGATGATGACGGTCTGGTACGCTCCCACAGGCCATGTCTGAGGGTAGGGACAGGCGGCCTATGTGGCCGTTTAAGTTGGAGGATTTGTTGTCTACTCCACTACATTTCTGATGGAAGTATTGTAGTTTTTCCTTGATTAAAAGCGCAGTTCGCATCAAGAGGGCTAGTGTTTAGGAAACATCGCAGATTCAGCCATACATGTTTGAGCCTCGGTCAGATCCAGACTCAGATGAGGATTCTGTTGTGCACCAAAGTTTTGCCACGTCCTAAAATAGGACACGACCCACTGCACAACCTACTTGTTTGTGTATGTGTGTGTAAGAATGCTTTTTGCAATGTTTTACATCATATTCATCCATTGTAATCAGGCCCCATTCAGTATATTGTAGCAACATAGTACACAGCTTTAATTCCGTTGAATCTTCCCCTTTTTTGTGTTTGTGTGGCCTTGCTTCAGTCTGCTTTTTGCTCTGCTACAGTAGATACTGTATCAATGGTATTTTTTTAATCCTGCACATTTGCCACCAAAGTGTTTCTCTATTCTTCTATTTACATTTTTTTGGGCAGAAAGGTTGTTTCAGATAAGCTCGACTTTGCTTGGACTTGCCGGACTTTCACTGCAGCTTTTGAACGAAATGTCATACTGTCATAAACCGCTCAGAGATGGAATGAGTGTTGGAAGTACAGTATGTGTTGCTGCTCCTGCAGTGAAGGGGTTGCTCATCAGCCTGCTTGAAATGGACAACGCACATTTCTATTTTGAGCAAAGTTTCACATCTGGCGAAAGCTGTCACATTGCTGCTATTTAAAATGTGGCATGAGAAAATGTGCACGTGTACTTCGGACTTCCTGACTTCCCAACAGGCTTAACTTATTCTCAATACTATAGATTGAAAGGTGCTATGATGAAAACGGGGGGCAAATTAACAAACAGCATCAGCAAAAATTCAAATGTCGATGAAAATGTAACATGAAAAATGATAGAAAAAATTAACTTCAATTATGAGCTTCTCCAACTAAAGTTTGCAGCTCTAACATGCCAATCAATATGCACAGACAAAGTTGACATGAAATCCCTCAGTTGCATCACTCACCTCTTGTAACGGGGAAGAAACTTTACAAAATCAAACAATTACCGATACAGATGACGTAAACCTCCTACTGAGTGGTTTTGCAAAGGACACCTTAAACCAAAGATAAGAACACAAACACCAAGTTTCGAGTATCTGAAAACCACCCTATGCGTTATCCCTTTACTCCGATAAACAGGTCTCCGAACTGGTCACCCAACCAAGGAATGTAGGTAAAACCTCCAGGCAACTTGTCTGGGCATACATCCATAAAATAAGAACATAAAGAAACAAGACGAAAACCAAAAGATGAAATAAACAACACAAGATAAGCCAGACTCAGCAGAATGAAAACGGAGTTCAAACTTACATGACCTCCCTCTGCTCCCGAATACACATCTTGACGGTCGGTTTGGAGCTCCGCGCAAATGACTTCTTCCTCAAAGATGGACCGGACATGTCGGTGGACATGATGGCAGCGGCAAAGCACAATAAACCAGCATACTTTTAAGCCGTGCGGAGCGACGGAGGACGGATGTACGGTCGTACGGACCAAGGATAGAATGGATTGAGTCACAGATTTGAGACCAGAGGGGCGGTAAGTTTTGGAGACAGAATCGGAATACAATTGAGTGAAAGAAAAGATGGAAGAACAAGAAGGATTAATGGAGAATAGAAATATAATTTAAAGAAGCACATAAAGCCATGAGCCTTGTCGATTAGAAAGTCTTTTGGTGGTGTGCACCACTGATACTCCGCTAGTCATTTCCTGAAAGGGCCTCCTCCTCCTGCCCCAGCTTCTCATTGGCCGACCAGCTGCGGCTTGTTCCTTCCTGCTTCCTCAGAGCTAGTATGCGATTGGCTGCCGGATGCAACCCACACCATTACACACACATGCCTCACACACTTCCACGGACAGGACCTGAGAAAGAGGCTGGGGGACTTCCATCACTCAAGGCTGGAACAATAAAGAGGTCAAGGTCACACACACATACACACATACTCGTGTCTCCAAATATGACCTGAAACATAGCTGTTTCTGTGTGAGGTTGTGGATGAACTTTCACGTTGCTTTCTAGTCCGTAAAATCTTAAGTGTGTAACTGTGCTGCAAGTGACCCCGGCTGTCTCTACAACCTCCTTGTGTCCTGTTGTCTACTCCTTATATATCTCACATCCATATTCTAGTCCAAATACACATCTTCCTATACAGTTTATACACATCCTGTAGAGATGTGAATTTTTATTTCCCCACTGTAAATTTCCGTTTGAAAGATTTCTTTTAATAGTTGCCTCAATGTTCCTCAATCAACCCTATCAACAGACAATAAAAAGTTGATACTGGATGATTCTGCAACACCCTGGATCACGTTCAATTCCGATGAATTTTTTTTTTACGGCCAATAACAATGTTTTTCTGCTCACTATCTGTGCATGGCAACTACGGTTTGGTTAAGGTTAGGGAAACGTTGTCGTTATGGCCAGTAAAGGGATGTGATCTCCTGAGTCAAAGTCAGATTCACTACACGTCCATCCACCAGCCTGAAATACATACACCCTTACTTTCCGACTCACTACATACATGGCACACTGCTTCTTACACTGGTACCGAGTGGTGCCATTGGATGTAAATCTTGAGTTGACCGGGCTGCCTTAACATTCAAACACGGGAGGCTCCTGAATATGGTAACAGTACTGTAGATTGTATCCATAAGGTTTAAGTATTTCAATGTAAGTTCTGAGAAATGATGTTTTTTTTTTTCTGTCGGTTTGGCATGGCTCTAAATACTACAATACCATGACCCTAAGCTGATGTTGCTATGGAGAAGAAGCCTGTCAGGCGAGAATTAGAACGGTAGTAAATTCGAAATGGTTCTTTGATGCTAACAATAACATTCGTCCAAAAAATAACCTAGAATCCCAAACCGAATTGATTAATGTATTATCGGGTTTCAGATAAAGTCTAATTTCTGGCTTCAGCTCACAATTAGCATTGTACTTTTAAGATCAGTGGATTGGATGTGAAATGCCTCTTGGGAGTTGTAGTCAACTTCTCTCTTTAGGTTTTCATATCCACTGACCTGGCTGTGACTTTTTACCAAAAAACCGTTTCCTCCAACAGATGTTTTCGGACACAGTTGTTCGGCTGATTCATGTGCAGTTTCATGTCTGCTGAAGCCCTGAAGTGCTCCAACTTTCAGTCACCCAACATTGTTCATTTAGAAAATGAATGGGGGTTTTACTTTAAGAACACTGAACGCCTGAACTCATGCCACTTCCCACTCTATAAATCTTATCTACAAACCATACATCTTAAATATCCCCTCTTAAAGGGGTACTCCACCAGTTTAACATTGCACTACTGTAACATGCCCGTAACACTCGGACTTCACACAGATCCCTCTGGAGACACAAAAGCTTTTATAAGAGATTTTTCACATATGCTGCAGTGCTCCCCAATACCTGTAAACAGACTTTGATGTGAAAAATAGGCACACTTTAAATCTTGTATACTACTTATGGTTTGTATATACAGAATATTACATACTTGTACTACTGGACAGTTACTGTAGCACTATCATTGTGCAGTGTCCATTCCATACATTTTGGCTGAGCTGTCTGTAGGCTTGATTATTTTCACAGGAGAACATAATAAGAACAAATCAGGCAAAAAAAAAAAAAAGAACTGAATCAATTAAATCTGCTATAAATAAAGCAAACAATGAAAAATGTATTTATTTGTGTATTTTTATATTTATTTTATGCTGTTGTTTTTATTCAACAGGATTCAATTTGTTATAATTATGTGCACCTGACATTGCTTGCCCATTTAAAACACCTATTAGTGACAACAGACCTATCTCACTGAAGACATCTTGTAATGAGACAGCAGAAGAAACACAGGCGTAAAGAATAAAATGAATAATGGCTGAATTCCATTTAGCTGTTTGAGTTTCAGGGTCCTGGTATTGTCCACGCTGGCTCCCTTCACATTGCCATGTTTTACTGGGACACTTGAATGTAACCTAACCATTGTTAATGTTATAAGTGTCACCTGTGCTTGTCCTACTGTGGCAGATCGGAAAGTCTGCTGTGACTTTTGGCTGCGGAAGCCGTCAACGGAAACATTTGTGCTTTTTATTCTTGTACTTTGTATAAAAACAAAGATACAGCAAATGTGAACTTCAAAAGTTCATTTTTATGAGTGGGGGAGAGTAACGTACAGTGATGTAATTACATTTACTCAATTACTGCACTTTAGTACAATTTTGAGGTACTTGTACTTTACTTAAGTATTTCCAATTTATGCTACCATATACTTCTACAACATTTCAGAGGGAGATATTGCACTTTCTACTCCACTGCATTTATCTGAGCGATGTAGTTCCTACTTGCTCAGATTTTACCTAACAACATATGACACTACAGTAAAATTATTCTTATGTAAATTCTGCATCAGTAGCAATCTACTAATGTCATATAAAATAATACATCAGTCACAAGGACATACATTTTATAAACACCATACAAAGCCTAGAAATTTGACCCTAGATATCTATATCTACCTTCTATATAACCTGATATATCTTACATAAACCCTGTACATCTTATCTCCATCCTACACTCTGTACACATCTTGTACACACTCTATATTGTGTCATGTTATACACCCTGTACGCCTCAGTGTGTCGTGTGTACCTCCTAAGAAAACGTTCTGCATACAATCTATGTAAATCTGCACATACGTCACATAGCCTCTCAACGTCACCCGACGTTGAGAGGCTGGCAGACCAGCAGTTCTGCACCCGATCCCTAACAGACTGCCAGTGTGAAGACAAATACTTTCTCGAGAATCTCCCAACAGCATGTCCAGTTTGTTTCTTTCCATTCAATAACTTGAACAATGCATTTGTAAAGCTTTTAATTTTGTCAGCAATTTTTTTTTTTATCTAGTCCTAGTTCTGTTTCAAATTACCTTGTTTAAGTTGGCTAAAAGTCTGGGCATTTTAGTCTATTCTTAGTCAGGGAAAACCTTGACTATTTTTGACTAGTTTAGTCAGTGAAAACGGTGACATTTTAATCTTTTTTGGTCATCAGATTATATTGAACATTTCAGTCAATCTAATATGGGCAAACTTATTTCAGATTAATTACATTTTATCTTATTTTTATCTGATGAAAAATAGGTTGATTGACTAATAATGCAGAAAGAGTCTGGTCCAGTGGTCTGGTGGTATCAATTTCACGGAGAATGCGTCTCTTCAGGTTTGTAGTATTCTTGCCAGCTACTTTATGGCCACATTGCTTCCCTTCCGATAAGCATTGCATTTGTTTTATTTTTCTCAGCCTTGTAACAAAAATGGGCCTAAATATTACCCAGTTTATTTCTCCCAGGCCTTTTGTTGTCTTTTGTTGACTGCTGGCCGCTGTTACATTGAGTCATCGACCCAGTCTGAAACCACCAGCCCTTTGTTTGTCAGCAAGCATCACATCAAAAATCATTCAAAGCAATACTCTTTTGCTTTGACCAATAACAGCTTACCATTTTTCATGACCTACATGATGTACTTGGGTAATCAAGAAGGAGTTATGGGTGTCAAGGACTAACTTTGCTGTTCCACCTGACAGCACAATCAACGGACATCGTTCAACCTGTCAAATGGTTACAGGTTCACTGAAATGAAATAATACATTGTTTCTCTTAGCATCGTCATGTTTACAGTTGTGCGTGGAAGTGCACAACTACATCATAGAACACGTCTTACAAGTTGTAAAACTAGGGCAAAAAAAAAGGCAAACAATTCGGACACCTTTGTCCTTTTCTCGGGATATCATAAGGTGTCCCATATGCAGCGATGGTTGTGTTTCACTGTGATACACAATACAGGTAATACTGATATCACATAGTGTGATCCTTGAATAACTCTGCTAATGTACATCATTTAAGAATACTCAGGTTTTAATACACTCACACACACTTGTTCTATCTGACATTTTGCCAGCTTTTATACCCCTGTCTTGAAAAAACAATATTTTGTTTTAACTGTGTTTCCTATAGTTGGAATGACCAAAATAAAATAAGATTGAACTTTACTTCCTTAAGTCTAAGAGCCAACAGCCGCTGGGGGGCTACAGTATGTTTAAAACAGGATGCTTAAGTATTAATGCTGCTCCCCATGTTGTACTCACTCTTGAGTGAGCCAGCACCATTCGCTGAATGAAGCCCATGAGATGCAGTTGAAAGCTCTGAAAGCTAGTAAGTGGAGTTGAGTTGAGTTTATATTACATGATGACACATACTGTTTCAAAAGGTCAAAAACGAACTTACATGCTAAAATTCTTTTAAACTGTATTAAGAACACCACTGGAGTGTATGACTTTATCAACTCCTTTATATTACCACAGGAGAGTTTAATGAGTTCAGTCCACTTAACATTCAAACATAGAAGAAAGGCCTACGTGCCACTAAACATTTCACATCCATTCATAAAGGAGACAACGTGAGAGTCATCCGCACAAAAACACAGTTCACTGTGCTCTAACTACTTCACATGGCTCGACATAAACCAGAAGTCTTGTGTTCAAATGGAACAAAGTTTAGAACCTTCTTACCACAAAGTAGACTATAAAAAAGCAATGAAATGATGGAAAACAGATCTATATGCTACTGTAACCCCACATTGGTACTACCACTGGCATGGTTTAGCACGGCTTAAAACAGATGCGTAAAGTGAGTCCATATATTCCTAACTAAAAGCCTGCATGCTTTTAACATTAACATTACAGTAACTGATGCAACAAACAAGCTGTTTTGAGTATCACTTCAGAAGGCTGGGAGATATGGTTAAAATCATGGTAGAACATTAACAAGGATATTTTTGGATTGTTCATATAAATCACACTGTTGCAAACGTGCAAAATCTCACATATAATAACAGCACAATTTTTTTTAATTGCCATTCCAAAACCAAGAACACAAGAATGTAAGCAATAGATTTAAATTACGTCGGCTCCAGTTAATACCTACAGAACTAACCTGGCAGTACTTTGAAAGGATAACAATCAGCATTTACAGTATTAGTTAACTATGGTATAAGTTCAGGTAAATGTTAGCAGACCTGTCCTACTCTGTAAAAGTTCATCCGAGATGACTTTGCCACACTTATCAGTTTGTCTTTAAATCCTTCTCTCATGCAAAAGTGAAACACTGTTTGAAAATGTGAACAATAAAGCATGGATCTAATCTTTGTGTTGCTTGTCCTAGAAACTTTTTATGTTTTCCTACAGTTAACATCCAAATGGTTTTATGTTAGAAAGAAAATAACAGTCTGATGCCACATTTTTTTTAAATACTGGGGCTAACTAGCCTGCAATACAAGAACATAGTTCTCCTTTATTTCTATGTCTCCTCATGAATGAACTGGTGAGGATGCTGACTTTTTATCAAGGACCTGTAAACTTTAGCCCCAGTTTTCCTTACATCGCTGCTGAGTTAACATGATGTAGCCATCAAATGTATATTTAACACTTTTTTTCAGGGTTCTCATTTCTCACGAGTTAGCTGGAAGCATTAAAAAGTCACTGTCAAAGTTCCCAACCAATTGAAGGAACTAACATTAATTAGTGAGCTAGCTACACCTGATAAAATCTGCAAGCCACAGTTTGTATTTCAGTTGGAAAATTTCATTACCACTGAAAGTGAGAAGCTACTCTTGTCTACTTCTGCCTGAAATTAAGAACCCACCGTTTCAGAAATTTCTACAATTACATCACTATAAACTGCATATTGCAGTGGTAGAATTTGACAGGTATAGCCCTTGAGGTGGACAGTCCACATTACAGTAGCTGGCATTACACAAGACAAAAATCTTCATATCTTTAAAACAAAAACTTCGATAATGTATTCAAACAGCAGAAATTTGTAGAACGATTTTAAAATCATACCGTAATGATATGAAGCTGCTGAAAGTCGGTGACGTTAAAGTCTCCATGAATTCATTCATTAAAACTCATTAAAATTCATCCATCTTGCCATTGGAAGCTGAGATGCTGCACTAAGCATACTTTCTCATTTTCTGTTTCCAGCGTTTCTCTGTTAATGGTAAAGGCATCATTTTTTGCAGCTCTATCTCAACCCAGTAAATCTTGCTATTTCCTTCCTTACAGAGGCTAATGACCTGATGTACATTTAAACTCACACGGGTTCTGCTCCCGTAGCTCTCTCCTTCTTTCAGCGACTATCTCGCTAATCCCACAGTTGTTTACACGCTATTCAGACTCTGATCTAGTTTAGGATTTTGTGTGGTGGTGTTTAATGTAATGTGGCGCGCTCTTATGTTGAAAGGGCGCTGTGGGTTGTGACACAGGAATTCGTTTGAGTGGAATCACTGTATGTTATGCCCCCCACTGTCCTGCTCTCTCTTGCTCAGTGTATCCTATGTTTAGCTATTTCTCTGCATCCTTTAGCGATAATAGTACATGTAATAAATGTGGTTTATTTGCAGTGATAGAAGCGAGGCTTCGCACCATGGAAACTAAATCGTTAGCTACGGTTATTAGCCAGCCCCCAGGAGCCGGTGCGAACCGACCCAGTGTACCTCCAACCCCCCCCCGGTTCACCACCTACCGGTTCATGTTTTGTACAAGTTCCCCCCACTCAGTGACTCACCCGCTGAGAAACCAACTCTGGTTATTGGCAGCTCTAAGGAGTTTTGTAGATAACTGGCGGACTTTCTGGGGAAACCTGGTCTGATTAGGAGAGACGGCATACATCCCACATTCAATGGCGTAGCTCTCATATCTTGAAATCTGACTGAGTTTATTAGTAAACCAAAACCATGACAACCCAGAGTTGAGAGGAGGAGGTAGAGTTGCAGTCTTACACGCTTCTCTGTGCTTCCAGTGCAGCAGTCACCCACCCAAACTCCCATAGAGACTGTGTCTGCCCCCCGACCAACTAAATTAATTAACTCAAAAACAAACAGAAGTAGTTGTACACTGAAAAATCACTCTCATCTAAGGCTGTATTAGTAAATGATCAAATGTCAGATCATCATATTGATATATTTAGTCTCACTGAAACCTGGCTGTGTCACGATGAATACTTTAGCCTCAATGAATCCACTCCCCCCAGTCATATTAATACTCACATTCCTCGAGGCATCGGCTGAGGAGGTGGAGTTGCAGCCATTTTTGACTCAAGCCTAATAATCAACCCAAAACCTAAACCCAATTATAACTCATTCGAAAGCCTAGTTCTTAGTCTTACACACACAACGAAGAAAACATTGAAGCCTATTCTGTGTGTTCCTTTAGGCAATATTATTAGGAAACACTCCATAATCTTCCACTGTTATGTAGATGATATCTCCTACTCGTCAATGAAGCCTGATGAAACCAATCAGTTAGCTAAATTTCAAGCATGCCTTAAGAAGATAAAGACCTGGATGACCAGCAAGTTTCTACTATTAAACTCATACAAAACTGAAGTTATTGTACTTGACCCCAACACCTCAGAAAACATATTATCTAATGATATGGTTATTCTAGATGGCATTGCCCTGGCCTCCAGCACCACTGTTAGGAATCTTGGAGTTATCTTTGATCAGGACATGTCCTTTAATTAACAAATGTCAAGGACTTCCTTTTTTTCCCTACATAACCCTGTAAAAATCAGGCACATCCTGTCTTAAAAACCCACGGAACAACTAGTCCATGTTTTTGTTACTTCTAGGCTGGATTATTGTAATTCCTTATTATCAGGCTGTCCCAACAAATCTTTAAATACTCTCCAGATGATCCAGAATGCTGCAGTGCTAGTACTGACAGGACCAAGGATAAGAGATCATATTTCTCTTGTGTTAGCTTCTCTGCACTGGCTCCCTGTAAAATCCAGAATAGAATTTAAAATCCTCCTCCTCACCTACAAAGCCCTTAATGGTCAGGCACCATGGTCTCTTAAAGAGCTCGTAGTACCCTATTACCCCAGTAGAACACTGTGCTCCCTTAGTGCAGGCTTACTTGTGGTTCCTAGACTCTCCAAAAGTAGAATGGGAGGCAGAGCCTTCAGTTATCAGGGTCCTCTACTGTGGAACCATCTTACGGTTCGGATGCTGGAGGCAGACACCCTCTCTACGTTTAAGAGTAGGCTTAAAATCTTTAGGCTTAAAAGCTTTATAGTTAGGGCTGGCTAAGGCTTGCCCCCCCCGCAGGTATTTTTTTTTGCCCTTGTGCTAGAAAGTCTGGATCTGTGACTGTGGGCCACCCACTGCCCCCTTGATCCTGCTCAGTATGCACTGCTATTATTATCATTATTATTGTTACTATACATCACTTTGTGTAACTTGCACTGTGCTATGTTCTCTTTTCTACTGATCCCCCCCCCCCCCAAACCCAACTGCTTTAACCAGATGGCTGCCCACCCAGAGCCCGGTTCCGTTTGAGGTTTCTTCCCCTTAAAAGGGAGTTTTTCCTTATCGCCAAGTGCTTGCTCATGGGGGAACTTTGGGTCTCTGTAAATATAACTATAGAGAGTACGGTCTAGACCTGCACTACATGAAAAGTGCCCTGAGATAACCTCTGTTACGATTTGGTGCTATATGAAAAATATAAAATTGAATTGACTTAAAACCAACAGAAAGCAATATACTGTATGAACTGTGACAGCATACAAACCAGAAAAAGTTTTCTGAATGTCTCATATCTGTAGAGAGTGGCACTTTCTGTGCATAGCACTGTGTCTTTCTAATTAAAAAAACCTAGCAGCCTTGCTGCCATCTTTTAACATGTTCTTTGAAAGGCCAAACAGTCCATAAAATGCACATCTTGAAAAAGCTGTTGTTAAATTTGAATTAAACTTACCCATGGAGTGCTGCGTCAGCTGTGTAGCTCCTCTGTCTGTGTCTGTGTCATCGGGGTTTGAGCCCTGCAACGCTCCGCTTCAGCCCACTTCACTTCCTGGCGTGGCGTCTCAGAGCTACTGTATGAAGTGTCATGACACCCTCCCTTCAGCCACAAGAGAAACTGGCTGCAGTGCTCATACACAGACAGGCAGACATACAAACCAGTAAGCCAACATACAAACAAGAAACATGGTTTTCTACTTACCAGCATAAACCAATCCTCAATAGTATTTACTCTTTCAAGGTGTTATATGAATCCTTAATCCCTTAATTAATCCCTATATTAAAGTTTAAGTTCCTGGAATCCAAACCAGAAACTATAAAATTGCGAAAGCTTTGACTATATATACATGTATGAGGTTTCACTGGCTGTATGACTGCAGCGAGAAGTTCATGAATAACTTCCTCCTAATGTTTGGTCAGCAAATATGTCATAGAAAAACATCCACACACTAGTAAACTGAAGCCTACCACTATACAACCAAACTAGCCCTGAGTGTAGTGAATAGAAAGAGCATCAATGCAAATAAAATAGATGAAATCAAATTTGTGAAATTGAATGAAAAATGTGAAATTATGCGAGTGTTGGAGGGAATGAGAATATTGTCGTAGATGTGTTGCTTGTCGTATAGCCTTTTTAGTGGCAGAGATAAACCTGTAATGTGGAGTTGTCTTGTAGACAAAAGTTATTTTTACGTTCAGTGTTATTCATCAAACCATATTGAGGGTTTGCTTGATCTCTAATAAACATGTTGAATACATTTCCTTCCTCATGAAACACTTGAAATACCAATTTTTTTTAAGTATTTTAAATTGAGCATTATTTACAACTGCCTAGCCATCTCCTACCTACATGTCTTTGCTAAAATATGCTGCTTCATTGCAGCATAAAAAATATGCTGGTTAAGATAATGTATAGCTTAAATATGCTGCACATTGCAGCATATTTTAGCTTGCTACTGCCATCTTTGGATCTGTGGCGTAGTGACTTTCCCAAAGACTCTTTCCTTCCTCTTAATGTTAAAAATCTATTAGCCTGGTCTCGCCTTTTTCATTTATGTCTTGTCAACCATTTGTTGCTATAAAAGGCAGACTGCATATCCTCCAGTAGCATTTATGGGTATCATTTTTGTCACTCTAGAATCTGAACCACAGTCATTTGACAGGAAGAGTAAATTTACTGTGGCTTTCCTTTGTCAGTATACAGACAGTAATCACACTGTCTCTGAAACTGTAGGGGAGCACCATTGAATGCTCTCTTCTACCGCATCTCATCTGCCTGCAGCGTCTATGTAGTCTGGGCTTTGTGCTGGTTTGGAGAACTTGGAACCCTTTCCCTCAAGATAAACAATCCCCTTCTAAAACCAAGGGTTTAACACACCCTGTCTTTGTGCTCAGACTTAAAAAAAGAAAAATCCTCCCTTGAAATAGGATCTATTGTAATGTAGATGTAGAGTAAACCCTTTTAATACTGACTTAATTCCATATTTAACCCTAATGACTTTCTGAGCACACACACACACAAACACACACACACACACACACACACACACACACACACACACACACACACACACACACACACACACACACACAAACACACACACACACACACACACACAATTCCTAACGGCTATGAAACGAAAATGACAGATTTAAATATCTTTGCTTGGAAACATGCAGTGATACATATACTGTCAGGTCGGACAAGGCAGTTGCTGGGTCTAAACGTCAACCCTTCTGTAGCTGTTGTTTAACAGACAGCCAGAGACTTTTGGAGAAAACCATATACACGCCCACGCAGCATGGCAACATTCAGAAATGTTTGAACAACAAAAAACAGGACAAAGATAGCTCAATTAAAAGCAACGCCCACCTCAAAATTTTATTCATAATCTCATTATGTTATTGAGGCAGTTCACCTGTTCACCTGGGTTTATCTAGTTGTGTTCGTGGGAAAATACTGGCAATTCAGCATCACTGATGATCCCTGTAAAATGTTGTGGTTTTAGTCCTTTTTTTGTTTCTCCATTTCCAAAATAGCATCACAGCTACACAGCAGAACCAGCCTGTCCAACCAGAGTTAACATGGATTTTTAAACCAGTCATTATATTTCCTACAGCTGCGCAGTAATATCTGCCTTTGTATTCAACTGTATGAACCTCACTGCCTCAGAATTCAAGTGGCAACCCACAAGACCCTTGGTTTTATTTAGTTTCCCCATATTTGGTGCAAAGCTCTCACCGCTGTAGCAATGGATGAATGCAGAAAGAATGCACACTTGTGCCTACTTTCCTCCTTACTCAGGGAAATTGTTAATCATTTTTAAGCTAACATACCCACACAGGAGTCCCATGTCCGTACTGCAAATGTAGCAAAGCCCAATTTACTATCTAGATGCTGATGTTAATATCTGGGATATCTTACATTTTGTAAAATGTAACTTTTTTTCAAGGTATGCATGTTTTTGCGTACAGTATGTGCTTCAGAGTGAAACTGCTAACAATGTCACCTGGTGTGTTAGAAACAATTATGAAGCGCTGTCACCGTGTACTGTATAAGTGTGAATATTACATGTGAATTGCTTTTTTTACGTTACTTTCATAATAAAATAAAACTACTACTGCTCTGGTTCCTTTCAGACTCAGTAATGACTGAAAAGGCAGACAGTCAGTTTAGAAGTGCAGGCTTTGGCTTTTCGTATACTCGGTGGGGTGGTACATTTTCAAATAGTGGATAAGGTTTGTTGTGTCTCCCATCTTTGTTGCTACAGGCCGCCTGCAAATCTTGCAATGGATATCGATCTGCCTTATATCCAGGTTTTTAGAAATTTCTGAACCATTTCCAGATCACCTTTGTTGCTGACATCACTGAAGACCTGTTAGACCTGGTTTATCATAGATAGCAAGCACTTATTAACCTAGAAACTTGATAGTAGTTAAACATTGTGTCTTACTGTGCTGTAAGGTAACGTTGTTTGTGGACTAAAAAAACTGCTAAGGTTAGCCATGCTGTGTGGCTTTAGGTTCAACAGTGGAGTTTTGCTATCATTAACTGACATTAAAATACATCTTTAACCTTAAAACGATATGTAACCTTAACTGAGTTATGGCTACTAAAGCCCCTGTTGTGTTTGGTATTTTAAATTGACTGATTGAACTAATAACACTTTGCAACCATAGGTGACGCAGGGGTGGGCTTAGGGGGCCTGAGCCCTGAATCTTGTAATCTTGATCTTGTACTGCTCGTCACCGTTGCATTAATTATACTGAACCCAGATCATAGCTGTGTAGGCAGAAATGTATTTTAAATGGAATGGTTGCGGCAAAGCACCGACGGAACGGAAAAATTTGTTTCACATACATTCAATGACCAGGAATACTAGGTCCGGTACATCTGTAAAATCTAATGCAACATCAGCTCAGGCATAAATTTTATCTTTACAAAGATAATAATGTTCAACTCTTATCGACACTGTCAGAGTGGTATTAATATACCTACAGTATATATGTTTATTATTGAGGTTGCTGTTTGCAGTGCTGTTGAACTGGATTGTATTATAAATATTAACAGTGTGCCTGAAGTAACAACAACAACAACAATAATAATACTTTATTAATATAGCACTTATTCATGTTTATCAATCGATGCGTGACACTAGACGCATGCAAAGATTTCCGGGCTAAGCCCGGGATCCCCACCGAACCTAGAACTTCCCGTGTTTGTAACTGAAACTGTTTTGAATACTCCTACCTGCCTGAAAGTCCCAACATCTGAATTGGATGTCCAAAAACATTGTGTTGAAAAGCTCAGAAGATACACTATGAAAAGGACGATCAGAATTTGGTTGCCTCTTGCATTTAAGTATTATTAAGAGTTTTACAGAATTCAAATGGCACATCTTTATTGTTGTCCATAAATACAGTTACAGACTTCTAGCTCTCTACCACCCGAAGGTAGTCTTCAGCACTTATGCTCTTTGCAAACTTATTGTTCTTCATTTCAGATCTCAAGAAACCCCGGTATTAAAGCCACCAGAGACACTGTCATACCTTGCCTGATGGTGGACCTAGGAGAAGCACCAAATAAACTCTGGAAAGAGTTCTCTATCTCATCTACTTAACTCACCTGACATGGCATCTGGATTTCAGATCTAGGAAGACACAATTCCTTCTACAGAGGCTGATCCAGGCATGTACACAGAAGTAAAAAACAACCATTACTGTGGTAGCTGTTGTTTGTTTCAGGATGCTGATGGAGGCAGTTTTTCGTAGGACCATGCAGTACAGATCAACACATCAGAGGGTCTAGAGGACGTCTGCATCATGAAAGAGAGTGTGAAATTTCCGACTTGTTGGGATAATGTACCAGTTGCTTGATCTTTGCTTATTAGCTTGAAACTCTCACTGGATTTTGCCAATCCCAAAGAGGACAAGCATACATTTGGAGTCTTCCAGAAAACTTCTCCTGGATCTGGATTGCTCAAGGACTCCCCTAAAGTGCACAACCTTAAGATAGTTTAAGATAATGGGCCTTGAGGGATGACAGGGAGTCGTTGTTGAAATGTTGCTGTCAGATTCACTGTAACACTTGAGTTTAATAGTTTACTTTGGACTTTTTTATTTGTCCAATTTGAACGTGAGGCATGGTCTCAGATGCATTTCGACTACACAAATGTTCCTATACCTTTATCCACAATTTTTCAATCTGTGATGGTGAGTTAACATGCTTCCTCACGTCACTTCTCACATAGTTTGGTGTCATGGTTATTTGTTCGTGATAGCTCTCTAGGTTCCTCCATTATTAATGGCTGAATTCCATTTAGCTGCTTCAATTTCAGAGACCTGGTAAAGTACATGCAGGTTGACTGTCACACCGTCATGGCTTTCTGGGACACTGGATTAGAACTCAGCCATCGATGATGTTATTAGTAAAACCCTGTGCTTTCCTCCTTTTCCTATGACAAGTCAAAGTGTTTGCTGTTCAAAAATGGCCTATGCTTTCTAAAAATATGTCACACTAGAATCCAAGGCACTGCCTGCTGCAATTAAAAATTGGGAATTTTTAATTTGAAAAGATCATTACAGATCCAATAATTTATTTTTCCTATGTTTTAACAGTTGACAGCTAGTCTGCACATGCCCATACAGTCTTTATTGAGTTCTAAGGTCCATCATACGGTATAATGTCCCATTATAATGACCATAATGAGACAGTCCATCTACAACCTCAGTTATTGTAGATGTAGTTAGGTATTTTCCTGTATGAAATCTCCAAACTCATCGGTTTACTTTCAGCATGAGTGTTAACATCAACTGCCATGGGAATATGGTCAGTGTGCATCTTCCCTGCTTGGGGAGTTATGAGGGCACCGCTGTGGCTGTGATGAAAGTTTCTAAGATTTGACAGAAAAACATGCAAATATATTGTTGCTTTAAATGATTTGTTTTAAGTTTTCGTGTGGGAGTTGCCATGCAATGAGTGATTTGCATGTTGCAGTTTACTTCTAAAAAAGGGACTTGGGGAGATAGAAGAGAGGTGTAGGCGTATGTGCAAACGTGGTAGGTATGTAGGGAGGTGGGTGATGTGTGGAGGTACAGTAGGTAGGAGGAGAGATGGATAAACTGCTCGGGTTTACAAATAGTGGGAGCACTGACATTTCACAGATGCCTTTTTTATGTTTAGGGACTGCTTAGATATGTATATGATTTATACCAAAATGTGTTTATTAATCCATGGTACAATTTACTAGTACTTTACTAGAATTGAACAGATACCTGTTTAGTCATGCTATAAAAGCTATTTCTATATAAATATCACAGCCTTCGTGGGCTGCAGGGAGATTGTGGGACAGATTTCCTCATTTCTTTTGACTGAAAAATTTTCCTCCTGTTTGCAGTTTTCACAATTCAAAATGCTAAAAATAATTCAAAATGCAGACAGTATATTTAGTACTGAGTCTGTAATAGAGCTAAAGTCTTAGCTCATGTGACTGACTCTTTTCACACTGTCTTTACTCCCTCGACTGCCTGTGAAGAAGTCAAGTTTTTTGTACTTTTAATGAAATTCATATTTCCAAGGACTGAGCTCTTCTTTGGTGATCTAATCAAGACAGACCCGTATGACTGAAGCAAACATCTGTTCGTCGACCTTGTTGACACACCGATACACTGTACACAGACATAACAAAACAATAACCTTTTAATATGGACTTAAAGGCACAAACTTAAAAATGCTTACATGATAACATATTACATACACAAAATGCATTATTGCAGACCTATAGTCTTTAAGCTTGATTAAGTTGAAGAAAGACAAATAGAATATTGAATGGGTATTACATGTATTTTAGTAGGCATCATTTTGCACTTAGATTGAACCAACATAAACTGTCAAAGTTAGAATGAAGGAAAAACTGACAGCATGTTTTTAAGACCAGCTTCAGTGGCCAAAGCCAGCTTCAAAACATTTTTTTCCTGGGTGTAAATGATGATGTCTGAACAGTTTCACATGTGGTTTTAAAATTTTGAAGGTATATTTAGTGCTGAATTAGTTGTCACTAGGTCATTTAAGTGGGTGGAGGGAGAGTCTCATAAATATATGTGTGTGTGTGTGTGTTTCCATATACACGAGAAGGCATACAGCATCACACAAACCACAGAACTGATGATTTCCTGTGTTTGAAGAATGACAGCTTTGTCCCACTCTGTCCACTGAGGTCTGACTTGATCAGTCCATCTTTACATTGTTTTTTTTAGACGGATATGTAGATTAATGCGTGTGTGCGTGTGTGTGTGTGTGTGTGTGTGTGTGTGTGTGTGTGTGTGTGTTCATGTTAAACTAAATAGCCACTTATATATACATTTAAAATAAAGTGACAAAGTGATACCGTAGTTACAAATAAAGGTTTAATTATATTGAGCTAAAAACAGAGTAAAATTCTTTTCCAGACAGTCAAAATCATTAAATCAATCAATTATTAAAATTTTGATTGTCGTTCTGAATTTGACATTATTTTTGTTTTTTGTTTTGTTTTTTTTCTCCTGTTGATATCATTTTTAGTCAACACAGAACCTAAAGTGGCTGTTACTAGGAGCCATTAGTAACACGTTGATTTATGCCAACTTACAACAATTTGTACAGGTGTGGCGATCTCTTCCACGCCTGTCACCATATTTGTGGCTGTCTGTAACTATTTTTCAGCAGGTAGCTGGCTAGCTACTGTATATAGGAATCCCGCTACAGAGGGATCCGGTTTGTTGGCTGTTTCCCGTTCTGTACCATAGGGAACGGCTGTCAAAGTACAATGTCGGAGCTAGACAAAATCACGTGCTAATCTTCCAGTGACAGTCATTTTATAATGAATGTCCATTTTTCCCGACATCATTTCCTTGGTAAGCCAGTGCGCAGCGACAAGTTCTTGTAGTTGCTTGTAGGTTTTTTGCGAGCAGTTAACCAACACGTGAGGGCCAAGACAAGAACACCCACAAGGTTCGGCTACCAGAGACTGCTGAAACCTCATACTGTATTTTGACTTAATTTCAGAATACATTTTTACAGAGAAAGAGGACATGTCTCTCATTTGTCCCTTATTTCTAACAACGAAGTTATCTCTTTATGAGGAGTGTGGAGAGGAGCAGTGATTACAAATTTAGCATTATTCGTCAAGACTGCAACAGGACCTCCCTTGTCATGAATAATGCCAAACAGGTAAGCAGGACAGAAAAGAGGTGTGTCAAACCATGATATTACGGGGTTGTAACTGTGTGGTTGTTGAGTTTGATTTAATTATTTCCTTTGAGGCATTGCAAAAAGATACAATCTGCAACAAAGATGGCACCCAGTAATTTGAATGAAAATTACTTGCGTGTTACTTCTCGGCCTGTAGGCTTTACAAGGGGATGACGTCACACACCTAAAAATAGCTTTTCCAAGCATCCTTGACAGCTGTTACCATAGACGGGTTTATTTTATTTGAGTTCATGCTAAAACCGCCTAACTAGCGTCAGAAAATCCTGTGATTTGTCCGCCTTGCTTTCACGCTATAAGCAATCTGCACTAGATTTCAGTTGGATTAAGATCCAGCGTTTCATGTAGTCTCTGTCTGGGTGTTTGGTCCACACCAGTGCGGGTGTGACAGCTTTCACGGCAGATGAAATGTACTGAACCAATGGGATTTTACCTTGGACTTTCCTTGTCTTCTACTACAACTGATACAGAACAACGCTGTTCTTTGTCTGCAGTTACACCTGCTGGCCCAAAAATTCATAAAATTATTTATCTGGTTTGCTACTGCTTCAATGAAAAAATTCTATCTTTCAAAAGTTCTTTTTTTGTTCAACTTCGGAGCCTTCCACTCTGGTCCTTTGCAGGTTCTCTTGTGACTCTTGTGTCTTGCGGTGTAACCATGACCTTCAACATTCGACTTGGTAGCCAGCTGTCACTGCAAGCATGTTACAAGTGTAACCACCAGTGGCCTCTTCAGCCTTAAATGCAAAGTTCTGCTTCTGCGGTGACCACATTTTCAAATGGTCTAAAAATGGCGGCCTTCACAACGGTGGGGCCTGAATAAAAACTTGTTCTAAACCCACAAAACATTTACAGTCTTGATGTGACTGTTAACTACATAAAACATTAAACGACAAATCATTCTTATTCGTTTTATGTTTATTTTACTTTACGTTACATTTTACAATATTGATTATTGGTCCTTTAAAAAAATAGAGCATCCTAGGATTCCAAAGAACCTCCACAAATATAAATGTGTCTGCGTGTCAGAGCAGAGAACTGGTGTGTCTATATGTGTGTATATATGCTAATGTATGTTTAAAAGGGGATGTTGTTGTTTCCCCTGTAGTGACAGTAACAGGCGGCCGTCCCACGTGTCACATCGCAGCTCCTCCTCCCACGCTTTTCGCGGAGAGGAACACACAGCACTATTATTATCACTGACAGGAAACATGTTCAACCACACCAGCAAACTGAGCTGACTCTCACTCAGTCTCTGGTCTCTTTGTCTCTGACTCATCTCTTCCTTTTCTGTTGTTTGGCTGATGCTGTTTTTTTTTTCAGCTCTCTCGCTCTCTTTCTGTCTTTCTGCTTCAGTATGTTTCAGTTCTCTGAGTTTTTTTTTCCATCTCTCTGTATCTCGCTCGCTGCATCCCCTTGTTCTTTCTTTCTTTGACTTCTGTCCATTCTATGCAAAGGCAAACGGACTTGCTTAAAGTTCTTGAAGACGTTTCGCCTCTCATCCAAAAGGCTTCTTCAGTTCTAACTGACCAGAGGGGAGTTCCAGGTAAATACCCTCTGGTGAGGGTAGCAGCAACATGATTCATTAACCCTCCCAGTCATCATGTGAGTCGTTAGGATCACGTGGGTCTAGGTCACCCATCCATGCCTTTGCATAGCACTTCCAGAATACCATGAACTGGATGATTGAGAATCTTCACAGACGTGTTTTCTTTGACTTGCAATTTCTACTGTACGTGGAACGAGATGAGTCGGCTCACCCAAGTGCTCCTGATTTTCTCCATTACCTCTGGTCATGCAGACAGTTTTTGTTTTTCTTTCCTGAGGGTTCAAGATATCCGCCCTCTGAGACCCCTGCCCTTTCCCTAGAGGAAAAAGGAGGTGAATTCATTTTGTGGTGCTCAGAAAAAACGTGAAAATGACATAACAAACGTGTATGTTGAACATATATGCAAAACTTTCAATATATTTTCTTCGACAATATTCGCTTCTGCCCACTAAAGCATGATCCATTTTTTATGGCTCTGTTTGCATCAGTGCTTCCCAACCCTTTTTGGGACTACTTTCACATGCAAGCGATTCGTGGTTATTTAATCTGAATTTCTGCAGGTGCTTTCAAAGAATTTACATATCTTGAGTTCAAAACTACAAATACTAGACCATAAAATATCTCCATGATCTTCAAATGATGAAATCCACTTTACCACAAATACTCTACCTCAAATGCACGTGTATATCAATAGAGTCCAGCGTTTACAAGGTGCACTGACTCTTTACACTGCTTTCTTGTCTTTGCACTGTTTTGCACCTATTTTGTTTCGTCCTGGTAACTTACGTTATCTGCCCTTTTTTTGCACTGCTTGAATAAAATGCAGCACCACTGACCCAGGAGAGAAATGAAATTTCATCCCTACTGTGTAATTGTATAAAGACGGATCAACATCCTAAGGTCAACAGCAAAATTTGATCAGATTTCTGTTTAGAAAGTAAGATGTAGTCTATACACAGGTTCACGTACAGCACTTAAATCAGTCATCAGGGTCAAAATATTGTTTTTCTCTTTTTAGCATCAAAGCATAAATAAAACTTCATAGTGATTTTTTTCCCCATTGATTAACAGGATAAAAATGTGGGAAAACAAGTCTTGTTTTGTTGTTTCAGTTGTTGGATGAAACCTACAGCACCTGTTGTTAGGACATTAATTTCCTCTGTCCCAGCTGGGATTTGACTCCACACTTCTATGTTATTGCTCAGTGTTGTTCCTCAAGGTGTTTCCCCACTACAAAACAGAGAGGGGAAGGGATCAGACTGATGTAGGAAATTTCACTGCAGAGAAAATTTTTTTTCCCTATAAGTCAAAAAGTCCCTTCGTACTTGTTGAACCTCACACTGTTAAGAAATTCTATGATTTGGGTCTGAAACATGTTCATAGTGGATACGTGACAAAAGTAAGCAAAGTTATTGCCTTTAGATAGAAACATTTTTGTTTTTTGAATCAATAAATGTCTGACTACATCATTTAATGAATCTAAATGTACCATGTTACTTTTGACCAGCCTACAGAGAAGCGTGCAGGTGCTGTCGCTGAAGAGGAGGATGCTGCCCTCTGCCGGCAAATAGATTGCAGAAACAAAACAATGACGATTTCCAATCCAAGGTGGTGAATCATAAATGAAAATTCAAATCCACAAGTAAACAATGGCACCATCTAGCAGCTGACCACATGCACTGCACAGTCTATGTCCAGAACGTCAACATAACTTCAGACAGATCTCTCTGTCAACGTTAACCTTACAGTTATCAGGCTTTTTTTAAAAAGTCACAACAGTCAAAATATGATTTCGGAGTGCACTCAGACAAATTAGAAATGGATGACAGTATGTGCTGTGCAATGAATACAACATAAACCAACACAGGGCTTCTACTCTGCAAATGCTATAGGTAGAACTCTGTAGGCATACTGTTGCAAAACTCTAAACCCCCCCCCCCCAGTTCCAAAACACAAACCTGAACAGATCACAACAAAACATTGAAATAGCTGGAATGGTTACATATTAAATTAATTAAAACAAAAATCAACAGAGATGGAAACATAATATTTTAACATAGTCAAGTAAAGTAAAAGAGTAAAATAATAAAACATCATTCAAAGATATTTTGTGAAAGGATTCCTGTGCTGGCAAATGGCCAATTTCCAGACTTTTTTGGAGAATTTTTTGCCAAAATGACTTTGGTGATACTCTTTGTTGTTTTCTAGCAGCACCACAAGGTTCACATTTGTGGTGTTAAATAGAGTATCTCAACAACTATAGGATTGGATTTCCAAGAGATATTCATGTTCCCCATGGGATGAACTGTAATCACGTTGATGATCCCTTAATGTTCCCCCAAAATTTCAGTCAAGTTTGTCCAATACTCATAACTAAATACCTGAAAAACTAATGACATTCCCATCAACTATAGCTTTAGTGTTTAGTGCTAACTAGTAGTAAAAGTAGCAATACAACAATATAAAAATACTGTTACAACTAAGAGTCCAGCACTGAAAATTCTACGCAGGTAAAAGTACTTAGGTATTACCTGCAAAATGTACTTAAATAATAAAAGTAAAAGTAATCATTATGAAAAATGGCCCATTAAAGATTATTAAATAATGGAGTTCCCAAGTACCGAAAAGTTGATATGTGTTTACCTTACGGGTACAAGATAATAATTTGTTACGATTAAAGATGTAAGTATAATAACAAGTATGTCTGAGAGGACAAGTTATTATCTTGTGAAACAAGCGGGATTACAACTTTATCATACTTATTAGTATATAGTGACATGTATATTCCATAGATCTCAGCATACAACTGGAGTCGGTCTACATCACTCTAAACATCTGTCTCCTTATGCAGGCCCTTGAACCGTTAATAATGTTTTGTAAATTATAAATTGGTTTTGTACATAAAATCAAAGTAACTAGAAACTATAGCTGTTAGAACATCTATTTCAGTCAGAAGTGCAACATTTCCCTCTGAAATGTAGTGGAGTAGAAGTATAAAGAAGCATAAATTGGACATACTCAGTACAGAACCTGAGAAAATGCAACTAGCGCATCTGTGCTTTTAAAAAAGGCACAGATTAACATGATGCTGAGCACCTAAAATACGTTTTGAGTGTTCCACCCTTCTCTCCTCTCCTTTTTCATGTCTCCCTCTGGCCTTTTGTCACCCTCACTGTTTCTTCTCTCCCTCTCTCTCTCAACCAGAAAGGCAGCTTCATGGAGCCAGTACAGCATCGAATAAAACGGAAAAACCCAATAAAATCCACCATGAAAAGACAGAGTTTCCTCTAATAAAACTTTTACATGCTGAGTTTATTCTGTAAACACCATTGCAGTGTGACCAAGGAACACGTCTGTGTCTAGTATTAAGGAGGACTAATCCCTGAAAAGCTCTCACTCTGCACTGCATAAAGCAGTTAATAATATAAAAGTCATACTTGTCAATTAACAGATTAACATGATGAAAAGTAAAGAAAGATTGACCAATAACTGTTTATCTGAGTAGCTTGTTCGCACAAGCTGTCATTTTTCTTATCTGCAGTTTAGCTAGTTGAATGCTTAAGACCACATCTTAAACATTGAAAAATAACAATTTAATTAAAGTTCACCTCAACCTGCATGAAGTCTCATCTTAATCCTCAAGCCAGGATACCACACACATACACAGTAGTTGTAGCTGGCAGATGTACGTGGCACCCACCTAACCCCTCCTCTGACCGTTCACAGGTCCAGACTCAGACCTGACATTAAAGAGTGTCTATTTAGCTGTCTGTCTCTCTCTCTCTCTCTCTCTCTCTGTATGATACTCTAGTGTCAACCCCTGCAGGCTACATCTGGTTCCTTGGTAGCAAAGTTTCATACTGGACTTTTACACACCTGCATCACTGTCTAAAGGACACTGATGGATGGAGCACTCAAGTGCAATGCACACTGCGGCCACAGTGCAGTGGCATATTATAAAACACGGGGACGAACAATGGATGTGACACATCAGAAACACCAAACGTCATATAAGACAAAATGTAGAAAAAGGTTATCAGACCACTCAAAAATATAACTGAATAGATCAATAAATATAACTGTTAGTTAAAATGAAATGTATGAAGAAATAAAAAGCTTTATACTTTTCCCTTAATCTCCGATTGGATAATAAAATAAATTAAATATAAATTGATCATTATTTATTTATTTTTTATTTTTTTGTCATTCACAAATTACATTTATCTGAATCTTTGCAATGTATTTGCTTTAATGTTCTTATATGATATTTTTCTTAGTGTTTTTTTTAAATTATTATTATTTTTTTTTTTGCCATTTCCTACCCAGGTTTTATGTACACTATATAAGAGTATCAGGCAGCATTATCAGGTTCTGCTCTGATTGGTCCAGAAATGCTGTAAATCTGATTTAATCTTGAAATATTGCCAAAAAGTTTTTTTAGGCTTGACTGGGTGGAAAAGTTGGTGTATCGATAAAATCAAAATGTGACGAAGTGCATCTACATGGTTTTTCACCGTTTGAGGTTTGACTGGCATTTGGATACAAACCCAGCTAATGCCTGCCATTGCTCTGTTAAATTAAATTTACTGGTAGCTATCGATAGATATGTGTGGCTTTAATCTGCCTCTTGCCTGTTTGACGATGTATGTACAATCCTGTTTGGGGCCAAAATGTTTTGCTGGAACTAAGAGTGTCCAACCATTTGTTTTTCCTATATTTTTGACTGGACTCCTCCTACTGGTGCAACAGAGATGAAAAAAATATACATATTTTCTTCCATTGCTGCATTTATTTGTGAGAGAAAAGGACTGATCTATAAATCTTCATACCCTTTTTTTTACTGTACTCTCCTCTCTCTTCTTTGCTCAAACTCTCTTTTGCTGCCAAGATTCATGCTTAACATCCACAAAATGATCTCAGGGATATAAATATACTTGCCTGGGAATTTCATTTCAGCTGCAGATGTGAGAGCATTTACTCACATAATGATGACATTCAAAATAATGTAAATCCCTGTAATTTTATAATTTAACAAGCAAAGCATTAAGTGACATCTATAAGAAAATGTTTATTTAGTGGAGTATTTTGGGAGGAAAGTCTTCCCCCGAGTCTGACCCAAACCTCTGCTGATGAGACAGAGGATCTGAATCGCCCACTAACATAAACAAAGGTGAGGATTTAAAAGATGGAGCTCATTTCCAGTCAGTGGAAAACATCTCATCATCTACGCATTAACATGACAAAACATGGAAAATGTGGTGAAAATGGATTACCCACTGTCTGTTCTTTCTCTCCATGTTTTCCTGTCTTTCTTTCATTTATTCCTTCTTTTTCTTTTCCCTTCTCCCCTCTCCTCCGTCTCAATACATACTGTTGATTCTTTCTGTTCCACATCAGACAGGAAAAGTTGACTTTCTTGTTTTTGTTTGGTTTGTTAATGTTCACGCATGTTCAGTTTGCTAACCTGTCCGGCTGCCAAGTGGCGTGATGGACTTTAAACCAGGTAGAAGTTAGCAAATATGGTAATACCCACGTAAAACGTTTGTTTCTGGGTTTATCGAGTGTAACATCATTTTATGTATGTTCTCACTACTAGAACAAGACTGAATGTCTACTAACACAATATGGGTTCCATGAAACTAATGTTTACTACAAACCAGAAAACAGAGGAAAATGTCACATGCACTGTTTAGCTTGCTAGTAAGCTAACATTTCACTTATATACGGTTAGTATGCTAACATAGTATATAACATGTAATGGTTAGCATTTTAACTTATATTCTGATAGCTAGCATAGTAATATGCTCACATTTAATGTCACATGCTAATCTTACTTGTCTTACCTGTGTGTGCATCTTAACTACAGAGGCAAGAAAAAGTATTTGAACTCTGTGGAATGACCTGGTTACAAGTATAGACAAACACAATTAAGATCTTTTGAGTCTTTATTGAATACACCCATTAAATATTCACAGTGCTGGTGGAAAAGGTTGGTGAAATCTTGGATTTAATGGCTGGTCAAACCAGCTTTGGCTGGTCAAACCTTTGGCAGCACTAACCTCTGGTAGCTTCGGATCAGACCTGCACAATGTTCAGGAGGAATTTTGAACCAATCTTCCTACAGAGCTCCTTCAGCTCAGAAATATTCCTAAAATGTCTGGTGTGAACGGCTCACTTTAGGTCATTCCACAGCATCTCTACTAGGTTAAAGGTCTGGGCTTCGACCAGGCCACTCCAAAAGGTGGATTTTCTTTGTTTGAAGTCATTCTGTAGTGGATTTACTTCAGTGTTTAAGTCAATCGACCTAACTTCTTTCTTAGCTGGCGGACAGCCATCCTGACATTATCAAGATACCTTGATAAACCAGGGATTCAATTTTCCCCTGGATGACGGCGAGCTGTCGAGGCCCAGAGGCAGCAAAGCCCCAAATCATGATGCTCCCTCCGCTGAACTTCGCCATTGGGATGATGTTTTCATTCTGGTATGCAGTGAACTTTTTACGTCATATGTAGTGCAGCATGTTCTTCCCAAACAATTCAACATTGGTTTCATCATTTCATAAAAATTTTTTCCCAGTATCATTGTGGAGTGTCAAGCTGCTCTTTGGCAAACTTCAGGCACAAAGTGATATTTCTTTTGGCAAGCAGCAGCTTCCTCCATGGTTTCCTGCCATGGACTCTATAATCCATGCAACCATGCACCATGATTTGTGTTGTATGATAGACTTGTGGACAGAGATGTTGACCAGTCCCAATGATTCCTTTAAGCCTTTAGTTGTTACTCTTGTTTTTGTCTTTGGAATCTTCTAAGCTAGGCGCCCACTTCTAGGGAGAGTAGCCACATAACTAAATCATCTCTATTTATGGACATTTCATCTAACTGTGGACTGATGAATATTTAAACTCTTTGAATTCCAAAGGGCTCACTTACTTTCTCTTGTTAAGTTATTTTGTTAATGCTTTTGTGGACATTTTCTTAGCCATGTCATGTCTTTGCGGGTTTCCTCCCTAGTTAAAATATATTGGTCAGTTGAATTGGAGACTGAATTTCTTACAGATGTGAATATGTGTGTCTATCTGTATTATCTTGGTGGTAGGTAGGTAGAACCTGCCTCTCACCCAGTGTTTGCTGGGAAAGTCTCTCTTCAACCTCAAACAAAGAAGTGGTTTAGAAAATTGATCAATTGTGTCCTGTCATGAAATTTAGTGTTTGACAATTGGATATGGCGCTAAATGAAAAATTAGACATCACTCAAGTCATTAGGATTCACCCCGTAGGGACCATGAATGTTTGAACCAAATGTCAAGCCTTCAAATAGTTGTATTGCAGTGACAGACCATCTGATGACTTATAGACCGATTTGCATATTATGTTATGATGTTATTCACCAATTTTTTGCATTGCAAGGGTAGTTGGCAGCACTGCCTTCTTTTTCTGTGTGTTTACAGAGTCAGAGATTAAGGTTACTGTAGGTTGGCAGCTCCAGTGAACCACACAGACGGGCTTCAGGCCACAGGTCCAGAAGAGTGCCCATGTAAGGTCACTTCCACCCCAAGAAACAGGGCCTCTTGGCTGGGCTCGCTGACTGGGAGTGCCAGCCTCCTCTGCCGTGGAGTCTGTAATTACTGTTGGTTGGTCCAATGAGGGCTGGAGTCTCAGAGAGCCACGTCAGCGTTAGTTCAGATGTGAAACATGTTTCAAATTAGAGCTGAAACACACGTGTAATCATGTAATCACACGTTCACACATCTACAGGAAGTCCATGTTTAAACAAAATATATGCTTACACTAGCCCATGCCCATGTATATGTATGTGTGGACAAAAATGTGCAAAAAACATGCATTCACTTTACACAATTACACATGAACAGAAAAGTTTTTCATAGTATAAAAACTGGAAAAAGTATCATGTATTTAATGTGAGATTTCAGTTAAGTTTCATTTAAACAGCATGTATTTTGGCATTTTTCATCGTTTTGTCTCTGTACCCATTAAAAACTCCTACTACTCTATGTATTTAGGGTCAGTGTCCTCCTGTATTATCCTAAATTTAGGAACTTTGTATGAAAAAAGTCCTACACTTGTCACACTATGTGAATGTGTGCACCCTCAAATTAAAGACTCAAAGCTTTTGACTCTTATAGTCATTATTTTATTCATTTTCATTCTAAAGTTATAACGGAAGTTGTTGTAACTTTTTCTGATCTGGACCACATGGATATGCGACCCTGTGTCCTACTACAAGGAGATGGGGTGGATAGCTGGGTGCTGAGGTTTTCATGGGTCATGGGTCATTGACTTTAAAGTCAACTTGCGAGTCTATTTTGCAGGTCTAAAGTAATCAGATACATGTCCTTCATCCCTGCAATTTAGGTTATTATAACATTTGGTCGGAGGGCGCCCCTCTGTGTGCCTGTGGAGCTCTCTCTCCCTCTCGCTGGTGCACCTGCTGCGGTAGCTCTGTGCTTTCCACACAGGTGCAGATGAGCCTTTCTAATTGGCTGAGTGAATGATTGTGCGAATGAGTGTGTAGGTTTTTTCCAGGTACAGGTTTGAAGGCTTGCTTTCCCCAGCTCCTGCGGGTCTTCTCTTCTGACCAGCTATCCAGCATACTGTGGTCTATACCTCTGTAAACTATTGTGAACCGTATGATGCAAATATCTAGGTGCTCTGGGTGGCATTATTATAAGTCCCATTTTGTTTATTATTTTAGCATTTTGCCTGCTGTAAAAAGCTGCAATTATTTTTTAAATAAGATGTCCTTTGGTATTCCCTATTATTATTATTATTATTATTAATAATAATAATAATAATAATAATAATAATTATCAGACATGTGTTTAAGTCCTCTGTTGTTGCGTGTCTCTTCAACAAAGACTTACTGTGATGTTAGCTCTGTCCTGCTAGATACCTTTAGTTAATCAAATGCTAATATCTTGTTCTTCACTATTAGCAGGTAGTCACCGCACATTGGTATTTTGTAAAACGGGTTCAAAAAGGAGAGACACTTGGGAGAGACAATGGTCCAGTTTTGCCAGCCTGGGTTGTGCAGGCAATTAGAGTAAAGTTTCCATCACCTGATGGACGTTACAAGTGATTTAAAAGAAACATGATACACAAATCGAAATGTGACTTTGAAAGGACTGAACAAAGACTATACTAGTAGGAGAGACAGCACAACAGACTGTTAGTCAGCTCACAAAATCAGAGTATGTGCAGTCAAGGCTGAAGTTACTTCAGAAAACTTCACTGTTTTTAAGCTTTTATGGATAAATCTTTCAATGAATCCAATGGTTTTAATCTGTTCTTTTATATCATATTCATTGGTGATTACATAATATAAAGTTATCAAAGAGCCGTTTTACAAAATCAGTTTAATGTAGTATGTATTTGTTGTATGTAGTATGGTCTATTAAATTGCTTGCGTGCATATCGTATATCCTGCATACTGCATAAATCTAGGGAGTTGTGTGCTTTGTGCGAAAGATTTTCATTTATAATCTCATAAGAAAAAAATACTTCTTGTAATCGCACCAATGAGTAACATGTAAATGTAAATGTAACATGGGCCGGGTTCTTTGTCACCTTTCACATCCGCTACCCTCACATCTATTGTTATGGGTGCAATGACTGAAGCTGCAGGAAAAGCAGTACTGGGGGCTGTTGTTGCTTAAGTTGCTGTACGCAGATCCTAAAATGACAACGATAGACCAGTTTCCACAGGCTTTCCCTGTCATAGCCATTTCATTGAATGCATTATTGTACTTTAACTACTCTGTAAACACCAATACCGTCAATACAGAACGGCACAATGGTGACTGCCTTACGTGACTCTTACGTGTACCTGACTCTGTTTTGTTTTGGGGGTATGGGCAGAACAAAGTCCCAATTCCTGTTTGTACAAACTGATATATGGCATGGCACTTTCTTTTAGTTTTCTCCCCTCCTTGTACTCCACTGTTTTCCCAACCAATTATATTGGTAGTCCTCCGATTTGGAATGGCAACTATAAATTCTGAGGATATTTAGACTGTCTATGGGAGTGTTCTCTCCATACGTAGGGTTATTCATTGCCCTCAGTCGCTGCCAACCCTCAGGATCCTTTACTGGCAAATTACAGTAGCTGATTCCAGCACATCTTTTGCCCTTTAAATCCATGCATCCCAGTATAATGCAACTCGACACCTTGTCGACTAAAAGGTTTTTATGAACAAACAAAAAATGTTGGTAAAGAGAAATTGCAGGTTGTTGTTTTCATTTCGTCCCTACAAAACTGTACACTGTAAGCATCGCTACAAAACACTTGAAGCCCTGGTCAAATGTATCCAATAGGAGCATACTGGGGGCGACCTTGGAAGACACTTAGTGAAATGCATTCTGGTTGTTGTAGGATTTTCTTTTTCTAAGTGATAGAGAATACCAAAACCAATTTCAAAAATGCTTGCAGCTTTCTACTAGATACTCTAGATGCCTTACGTTATTGAAAAGACTTGCTTTCTTCAGTGGTGAAATTCCTCTTCAAGGTTTGTGGGAGATGGCGATTTTTGTCAAATATTGAAAAAAAAAAATAAATCAAAATTGTCTTTTTCACTATTTATCCAAGACCACCATGTTTGTCTGTTTTGGCAGCTCTAAATATCAACCAATATAAACTTAAATGACTCTATTTACTAGGTGATGCATCAGTTTACAGATAGATTAAGAGTATATTCACGATATTTTGATAAAAGACATAATTTAGATGGCATTATGTTTTCTACAGAATTTATTTAATCCATCCATTAGTTCTGCCAATTCCAGCCAATTGCAGCGGACACTGGGCACCCTGGACAGGTCGCTAGTCTATCACAGGGTTGCCATAGAGACAAACAACCATTCATACTCACATTCACACCCACGGGCAATTTAGAGTCACCAGTGAACGTAACCTGCATGTCGTTGGACTGTAGGAGGAATCCGGAGTACCCAGAGGAAACCCTTGCAGACAAGGGGAGGACATACAAACTCCACACAGAAAGGCCCCAGCTGAACCCAGAACCTTCTTGCTGTGAGGTGACAGTGCTAACCACTGCACCACCGTGCAGCCCAGAACTTATTTACTAATGCATATCAACAGAATTGTTTGGAGACAGGGTAAGAAAACAAAATCATATCTCAAGACATGAACACTACGTAATTACAGCACACGGTTAAATGCTCTGCTGTTATTTATATGGTAATAAGTGCACTGCCAATTCTTCAGTGGATCGTTCTTGAAGAGGAAGAAGTGGCTCATAAATTTGTGGAAAAAAATACTACCTTACAGAACAGAAATAGAATATAAAAATATATTGGTAGACATGTGCAAACTAGTCATAGGAGGCACAGTTCAGCAGTGTTGTAGTGGTCAGTGGTCAATGACAAAGCATGTACTGTATGTGTATTCCTTCTTTTCACAATCTCAAAGATGGATTTATAACATGTCTGAAAATGTATAACCTCCTAAACCATGGGACAGTACAGAGACCAGTCTTGGGTGAGCGGGGTTACTGCTGAGTCAGTTACCAACGGTATCAGCGGTTTTACAGACATTTCCCAGAAGAGATGGCTCTCCAGTTGACAGGGGTGAGGTCAATGTTGTAAATCTGTGGGAGAGTTTCATTTAGTCTAAAACCTACCTTTGTAATTATCTGCCTTTTTTTTTAGCTTATTAACAGACATATATGTGCTGACGTATGAGTTGGCTGATAAGTAATGAGAAATAGCTGTGCAGACATGAAAGATATATCTAAGGCAATTTATAAACTGTCATTTTGTCTATAAGTCTTAAATCCTTACATCTGAAAAAAAAAAAAAAAAATCAGCAAAATATAGCAGCAGATTATCAAATATATCTCAAATATACCTGTGTATGTTGGAGGGAGTCAATAGATATATAAAAACATTTTCCTAAATCTCTCTTACCTTTTTTCATGAAGTTTGCTCCACGAGTGCTCCAAGTGGAATTCACCAAACTCTCGTAACTGCACAAACTTGTCGTTTCAACTTGATGAAGGCCACATCCTCATGAATAGCTGCAGGTTTGTGAGATTTGCTCATTAGCATAATTGACGCCACTTATAAGGCTGCCTGTTCTGCTCTGTTTGTTAACAGTTTCACTCACAAAAATGTTACCGAAGAGCAGTGGTGGAAAGGAACTTGTACGTGTATTTACTCAAGTTCCGTACTTAAGCGCAATTTTGAAGTACTTGTTCTTCACTGGAGTATTTCGAATTTACTCTACTTTGTACTTCATTGAAAAAAAAATATAAAAACACGATATGAGAAAAATATAATAAATACATTTTAAAAAAACAACTTTCAGAACCTTGGGGGCTCCATAACCAAAAACTCTGGAAGGGGCCATAGTGCATAATGAGTACTTTTATTTTGAACACTTTTGTTAAGTACTTTTTGCTGGTAATTTTACTCAAGTAGTATTCTGAATGCAAGACTTTTACTTGTACCAGACTATTTTCACATTGTTGTTTGCATTGGTATTTTTACATAAGTAATGGGTCTGAGTAGTACTTTGGGCTGGTTTACGGTCTCTAAAAAAAAAGAGAAGTACAATCCTCTCTCACCTCCGCACAGGTGTCCAATCACTACGTGAAGTGGGTGTGAATGTCGGATCATTTGCTTCGGAAAGCTACAGAAATGGCTGGACACAGAGCCTCTTAATCCAACGTCGGAAAGGTGTGATGGGAGACGGTTACCTAGGACGACAGTGTAGCAAACCCCGTGGAACAGTCAGACATGCAACAAAGCACTACTTCCTGCTAAAAACTGAACTTCTGACCTTACCTTATATCATACTTTGCTTTCTCTGTGTGTAATTTCCCATGCTACTCTTTCTGCTCTTTTGTCTCCTTCTATATACTTTTTTGTGCCTTCTACCTTTCAAAGAACAAATCAATTGTTAACTTCAAGTATTTACTCCCACTTTGAGTTTTCTACAGTAACAGTCTGTCTGATTTCCTGTGGCTGGTTTGCATCAGTGTGTAGCGGTTTCGCCGTACATATTTTCACCAACCTGAAAGTTTTTTGGCAGCATAGGATGGTTGCTGGACCAGTCTCAGAAGTGAGTAAAACATGAGGTTTATGTGAAGTCACTTGCAGGTCCAGAGGCAGCGGCCTTTTCACTTCCTGCATTATTTTAGGGAGATGCATACACATACAAGTGTGCGGAAGCCCTCTGTGGTCGCAACCCAAATTCTTGAGGCCACATTGAGCTCCGCTGGCTGTACAGTGTGCTTTTGTGTCTGCATGACATGATGTAGTTATGTCTGCTGTGTTTCCTGTGCCTTTCAGTGGAAAGGGCAAGAATGCCAACCCTCAGCCTAACCCTACAATGGAATCGCATAGTGACCGCAAAACATATTTTTATTCATATATCGGAAGCATGATTTATGTTTCTGACCGAATGTACCACTGCTGTGTTTGCGAGGACTGGAAGAGTTACAAAACAAAGATGGGTGAAGACGTTATATAACTGTTCACCAACCTGAATTCAATCTGATTAGACTATTGAGTAGTTTTTCCACTAAAAGATAATTACACCTTATATCTGTAGAATCCAGTAAGGTGTTAGAAAAAAGCAACATGACAAAAATATATATAATTTTATATATATAATATAAAACAGCTTTGATAGTGATTGTCCTTAACCGAGAGTAGACTCTAGGGGATTTTTTTTCAATCCAGTCCAACATTTTTGCTGGATTTCCAAATATTTTATATATTCATAAATGTCTAAGTAACAAACTTTGTGACCTTTCTGTTGTATTGAATGGATTCAATCTTTCTACTTGACTTTAAAAAGATATTTCAGCAAAAAAAAATATGAGAGAAAACCTCACAAGAATAAAGAAGAATAAAGGCACAAGTGACGACATACACAAATACACACGATACCTAGAACGCACATACCTACACACGCTCACATACACACTTAAAAAAGTTGTGTGCAAGCTTGCAGACATAATAAAGAAAAATACATTTGTCATTTACAGTTTTCTGCTGTTTTTTGGGGACAGACTCATGAAAGAGGATGAGTCTGCTGTCATGCGTCACTGTCCACACACACACACACACACACACGCACACAGACACTAGCCAGTTGAAATCCTTTTGTATTCTTACCACAAGAGCTGAACTTTTAACCACAGAGGCAGCGTTGTCGTTTAAAATATCTCCACACACAGGCACAGGAAAACACATCCAGTCACGCGCATTCACGCAGGTTGCAAATTGGAGAGTCAAGAGTGTTTATTAAACTCATAAAAAGGAGTCTTGGAAACACCATACAGATCAAGTGAACGTCTGGAACAAGCTGATGCAAAATATGGATGAATGTAATACTGTCGCTTTAAAGAGTTAAGGAAACGTGATTTCACAGCAGCAGTGACCGCCTTGTACCTAAAGGAGCATCATGAACTAGATGAACCATCCTAACACACAAAATAACAACTGAGTCACATCAAGGACAGTATAATCTATTAAAGTTTCTCCCATGTGACTCTTTTACACAAGGAATGACTTCAGCACAAGCTGCCTGTTTTCTCCTCATCTACAGCATGGTGCGGCTGTAACTGGCCCAATTCGTGAACTCATATTTTCATAATGCAGAAGGGGGAACTCCTACAACAATTTTTCATATTTCTATCTGACGGTGGAGTTATAGCAGTTATTTAGTAGATCACCACAAAGTGTCAAACATTATTTTTCATGATCATGACTTTAAGCAAGACTACGATCATTTTGATGAACAGTGGTTATTATGGCCACAGGTGACATACAGCAACAGTAGCACAGGTAGACAAGGTTCATAAAGCCAGTGAGGTGACCATAAGCTACTGTTCATAGTGAGGCTGTGGCAGCAACACCACTGAGTGCTTTGAACGGAACAAGGGCGCATGTTGTTGCTGTGAATTCAACTCTTCACTTGTGAGAGGACACTCATGCTATGTGACCTTCCAGAAGTTAGCTTCAAGTAATCTCATCTCAATGCAGCAATTTCATGGTTTCATAAGAAATGTTTATTAGCATATTGAGATAAATGTGTATTTTTATTTCTGAAACATACAGATAAAACAATTTTTGCTTACTTCCCTGAGGAACTGTCATCATTTCATATGAAATTCGTATACACTATTTAAACAGCCTTTAGTAACTAATGTAGCACTAAGGGAGGCTACAGACGCAGGGCAGAGTGTTGCTTTCATAAACGTGTTTACCTTTGTATCACTGTCACAGTGTCAATGGTTGTGTAAGGTTTAGGAGCTTGTCTGACACTCCTGTTGCTTTCACAAATAAGCCTTTTTTCATAGCAGCCATTTTAACATGCAATAGCAAAAAAACAAAAAAAACAACACAGTTGTATGTAATAACCTTAATGATGATTGCATCCCGTTTTGCTGTCCCATGAACCATGACCATGAACATTTAAGTGGGCAGGAATTCTGACATCCATTTCTTTACAATTAAGCCAAGAAGTTTATTTCAGGCCATGTTTTCACGACTTAAAATAAGTTCACACAGTTGTCCTCATTGTCACTGTAACACACATACACTGTGGCTGAGAAGAAAAAGGTCGCAGAGTGTTTGGGAGCCTGTAAAGATGTAAATAGAATCACTGGCTCTGCACAGAGTTCAACTCTCAGTGGTGTGGTAATATTAGATACACTGTTAAATTGGCTGTGTCGTCCTTAACACAAGACTGAATCACCCACCACGTCAATTCTCAACGTGGCAGTCTTTTTAGTTCATGTAGTTCCTCCTTGTGTTTGGTGGAACTACATGGCCATATCATGTCATTATGCTTATATCAGTCTATGAACATATATTTTGAAAGAATTTCCAGAAGGTTATTAATGTGGATGAGCAATCACCTAAAGACTCCATAGGAGACATCTTACTGCCTTCTGCTTCTAAACAAAGCATGGTAAAGCCACAAACGTTGCCTACAAAGTGTTGTTATAAAAAGTTGTGTTGTTATTACCTGCGCACTGTGTGAATCCCCTTTTTCTGTCACTTTTCTTAGTTTCAAAGTAGATATGTTGAAATAAAACAAAACAAAACAAAACAATAATCTGAAATATTGGAAGTTACTTCTGTGTCAACAATGTGCTAAATCAAACTTATTTTCAATAGATGGTGGAAGCATCTTTGCATGTTGGATTTCCTGGGTTGTAACTGTCAGAAGTCCCAACAAAGAGAGTGCCGACATTAGCTGACAGATTTATTTTGGGGAAAAAAATAAGACAGAAGCTGCAAATAGAGAGGCTTATGTTAAAATTGTTCTTGTGTGCAAAAATTAGAGACGAGAATATACACATTTTACGGACAGTAACTTCGATACCAGTGAGGATGGAAACAACAAAGATGAAAATAGTCATGACAAACTGGTGCAATGTTCAACACAAGGAAGTCAAATCGGATGATGATGCAAGAATCTTTGTAGAATTTTTTTAAATGTTTTTACTGACAGCAGAGAAATCAAAGACAGAGAGCTGTTTCTGAAAAAACCATCTCTCATAAGACATATTTGTCAAAACCGAGTTTGTGTCTGTCTCTCCTCATCTCAGACATCTCCAAACAAATTACTTTGTAATGTAAAAGCAGGCCTGCTGTTTTTTCATCCGCTTCTTCTAGGAAGAGACAGAAAGATGTAAACAAGCTCAGCCCACTCACTTTGGTTTGGGTCACAGCTGTTGAGCTTTTGTTCTAAATTCTCCACCTCTATGTCTGTATGCTCCCATGGCCACATGCTAACTGCTGTGACAGGTTTAATAATAACCAGTGATTTATCAGGGAAATTGCTGCTGCAGACTATAGGAAAGAAAAAAACAAACAAAAAAACAAACAAAAAACATGTAGTGGTAGTTTTAAAGAACAGTAACTAGAGGATAGTAAGTAAAATTAGTTGTTTAAAAGGCTGTACCTTCTGTTGTATATTCTCAAGATACAGAATGATGAATTTTGTAGATAGTTAAATGTTTCAAAAAATGAAAAGCCTGTTTTTGGAGTGAATTTATCTGATCATATATTATGAACCAAAAGAGAGCAAAATCTTTTTTTTTTGTTTTAACAAATTTGTAAAGTTTCTGTAGCTGACAATTTCAGGCTCACTTGTGACCACCCATCAAGAAAATTTTACTTTAAAGTGTCTATGGTCATTATTTTTTTATTGTAATAATGGATCACATGACTACTTGTTGTGAGATGTGTCACAGTTCCCTTCAATCTTATGGAGCTTTATAGCATTTTTCAATGTCTAGTTACTACCTGCTTCAAAATAAAACACTGTCAGTTGTTGATCATGAAAATGCAGAAGGATACCTTAGAAAACAGCTGATCCCACAGTGCAAACTGATTACGACACTTGATGTTGGGACACTGATCTTACTGTATCAGCCTGATGCTTTTGCCACTATGATGCTCAGCATGACATTTGCCACAGTGAAATTCCACGTTTACTACCTCATAGTGGTCAGTGGTTTACTCCTGATATTACATATAAACCTTGTTTATTAGAAATTAATGAATTAGTGGGGTCGTTGGCTGGTAGGAAATCTCCTGTATTAAGATTTGGGATCACTTTCGAATGGAAAGTGAGAACCAATGCTCATGTGGACTCAGCCCATGAGGCGAGACTCTATATATAGCTTTTAAATTAGGGAAAGCACATACATTTTAGAACTATAAAGTATTTTATTTTTCTGGTTTAGTCAAGTCATTTATGGCTGTTTGCCCAATGAGTACATTACAGCAAAACACTGGATGATTTTTTTTTGGTATTTTCCAGTGGAATAATGATGGCATATGTATGTCCTGTCGCACACATAAAATAAATTTACTATATCTGTTTGTGTCATAGGGAATCATCCATCCATCCAACATCTATACCTGCTTATGCAATGCAGTGTCGTGGGGGTCGGGAAGTGTATGTCATTCCAGCTCAAATTGGGTTAGAAACGCGGTACCCCAGGACAGACTGCCAGTCAATCACAGGGCTCACATGTACAGATAGACAACCATTCGCAATGGTTGTCTGATCACACCAAGTAGGATCCAGTCTGTTCCAGTCTGGGCCAATAGTATAATTTAGTAGTATGATTCCGCTTTGTCCCTGTATTGAAGTCGTAATGATGACCTTTCTGAAGTCATATCTGGATTTTATGGTATTTGTCCAAATCCCCGAGCTGTAGGCAGCAGTCCCATCCTTAAGCTTGGGGTGGCCCTCCCTTTTCACCCAGAGCTTCTGATTCGGGAATGTTTATGCAGTCATTCTCAGCACAGTGAGGATTACATCCTAGGTTGTAGAGTTGAAGCAGTGGCGTAGAACGGACTGCCCAAGGCTGCATTGTCATCGTCATAGACTGTACACCTCAACCCTAAATGATCTGATTTGCTGAGATGGGAGAGGGGAAGGACATTTTATCAATATAAATTAGCAAGGAAAACAGTTTTTGATGATGGTCAGTTTCTGATTTGGCTGAGGCACATTGACAGTGACAGTTCATGTTCTTATGATATTTCGGTGGTTGCTCTGTCATTCAATCTCAAGACTTAAAACTAAAATCCTTTGTTCTATGTGGTTTGTCCAGTTTTTGGTGTTTTCAGCAAATCCTCACTTCCATCCTCTGCTTAACTTGCATGTCTTTGAACTGTGGGAGGAAGACCACGCAGACACAGGGAACATTAAGACACCACGCAGAAAAGACCTAGCCTGCTGGCAGCTTTCATCATATCTTTTTCATTGGATATTTCCTCAACATCTAAAAACTCTTTGCTAAATATGGAGTGAAATATTCCTTCAGAGTACAACGATGCCTGTGTTTATCTTTTATCCCTTACCTTTAGCTTGTAAATATCAAGGGGGGAAAGTTAAGAGTTAGAGCACCACAAGACACAGACCGAAAGGTGGGCCGAGAGACTGATGATTAGAAATACACCTAGGCCGAGCTATACTTTGAGCTAAATGCTCACGTCAGCATGCTAACACGATCGCGACATGGAAGTATTGTAAGAAAAAGATGGTGCCCACTCACTGGAATGAAAATGACTCCCTGGTGTAAGGGCCAAAAAAGTTTTACAGCTTCCGAGTTCGCTTTTGCGCTTTGCGGTCGACTGCCCATATGCATTAGTGACTCCAACCATGCATTCCTGCTCGGCCCATAGACTTACCATTGGGATGATGCCACATCAAAAAATCACTTTTTCTGGCTTTGGGAAAGTAAATATAAGTACATAAAATATTATTAATTTATATAAAAATATAAAACCTTCAAGGAATTAAAAAGGAATAATACAAAAAGTAATAATTGACCTTGCTCGCAGTTTCAGGTGTCCCGTTGTGTACGGCGAAAATGCTTTTTTGGGCTGCAGATGATTTTTTTGTTGCAAACCAAGAGTGGCCACTGGAACAAATTAGCAGCAAGGCTGAGTGGCAGCACCATATTCAGTTCTCGTATTGCATTCATTGCGCACAGTGACAATGCTAACATGCTAATGTTTAGCGGGTTTAATGACTACCAAGTTCATTATCTCAGTTAGCATGTTAGTGTGCTAACATTTACTTGCACTATGGCACTACACACAAAGTACAGCTGCCCTTACAACTACAGCTACTGACCAGCTACTGACCTGATGATGGTGCTAGATGAAAAGTCAGAGGATCACCGAATTTATTACAATTCATTAATTCCGGAGGGGAACATGGATCTCAAATCTATTCGAAATCAATCCAATTGTTGTCAAGACATTTTAAAACAAATGTTTTATAAGATTCATCACCTGGAGACCATGAATGTCTGTGCCGCTCCATCTAGGAATGCTGAGATATTTCACTAAATAAAAAACTTTGACCTGCTAGAGTTGCTACTTAGCTGAAAGTCAGGGGATCACCAAAGTCAGTAGGCTTCATCCTCTGGAGACCATGAATGTTTGTACAAAATTTGTGGCAATCCATCCAATAATTGTTCAGATATTTCAGTGTGGACTGAAGCAGTGGACCAACTGAACGACATTGCCATTCCTAGAGCTATGCTGGTGGCGTTGCTAAAAATTATACAAATATATCGAATTTAATATACTATATGTTTTAAAATACCCTTCAAAGGTTTGCATAAATATAATACATGTTCAAAAGCAGTGTCTTGACCAAAAGGGCTGTTTCCCCTTTTTCCTGGAGAAAGCCACATGATGGGCAAAATCTAAATAAAATCTAGACTGTATGTGAGATGCATAATATATACACTAAAATATTATAATGTTACTAATAAAAATATAATGTAAATATGTAATAAGATGTATGAAGACAGGAGCTAACTTTTTGCTGGTGAAGAACCAGACAAATTCGGCCTGGTGGCTGGTGCAGAAATGCAGCAGACAAAAACAGTAAATGCAGCATCTTTAAATCTTCATCCATCTGACAGTAATTCTATCATAACCTCAGTGTATACAGAAGCTATTGTACAATCAACTCACTGCAGGTCTATTATCTTTCTGCCAGATTTTCCGTAACATGCCAACCTGGTGAAACCACAAAGAAGGGGTTTTCCAACAGTAGCTACCACCATAGTTTATATTGTAGGTTTAGAGAACAATAAATAGGAACCTGTGGCTAACGTACTGTGCGCCACAATGATACTGTATCACACACCACAGTGAGGCTGCGTATGACATTAGGCTGCCTTGTTGTTATAAGGGACTAAACTGTATCTTTTACTGTCCAAAACAAACTGCAGACTTGTTTTTGCCAGGTCACTGAGATGCACATTCAAAACGTTCACCAGAGGAGGTCTGACATCATAATTGTGCTAAAGTAAGGGCTCACAGAGCTGCTAGTGTGGCTGTAGACTTTAGTCCTGTTTGACCTGCTAACCACCAAATCAGTGCTTATGGGGACAAGTTGATTATGTTGTAGGATTTCCAAAATATGACTGAATACAAAGCTTCTATTTGTCGCTAGTGCAGTTAGCTGCTTACATTTATTTTGTATTCCTTTAAATTTAGGTAAGATGTAATGCTACTGACCATGCTCTATTTGTACAGCCTGTATTTTATAGCATTAAAATGATCCCCAAGAATTACAGCCATCAATATAGTACGCACAGATTTAAATTAAAGGCTCATTAAGAGATAAAACTGTGTGTGTTTTCCTCCCCTCTCTCTTCCTCTCCTAGCCTCTACCTATTTTCACTTTCTCTATTTTCATCTCTTTCTCCTCTTCTCTCTTTCCTTCTGCTCTCCAGCGAGGAATTGACCAACTGGAGAGTCTGACCTCAACACGGCCACAGCCGTCCATCTTCACAAACGATAATACTCCATGCAGCCCTTCTATAGCCACACCCTTGCACAAATATAGTACAGACTTCACAGGCGCTTGTCGGGAACCAGACTGCTTTTAGCCCAAAATATATGGACAAACAACATATACCTAAATCTTCGCAGAGACGTTATGAAAAAACAGGTAACTTGACCTAACATCTTCTTTACTGAAAATTAATATTTATAACAAAAGAATTGGAACCAAGATTCACAAACAATCCCAAAAAGCACAGTTACATAACAGGAGCACTATAACATATTAACCAACATATTTCTTTGTTTTTTCCCTATTCTAGTGCAACAAAACAATGTCAGAGCTTAATTTTATGGCTGGTTTTAACATGTCGCTTGTTAAGTAATATTGGTTGGCAGAATACCCCAAAAAACAGACTAACACTCTGTGAGACAGCAGCCAATATGACCAGAAAACACTGGTCTCATGCTTGGTGATGCATCAGCTGAATGTCATTCAGAAGTTTTCTTGGCGATACAGCCAGTACGGTTGGCACCAGTGCTGCCCACCACATCAGTCTTTACTGACCGGTAAGAGTCCTTCTCAGCCAACCCCAAGTTTTCCACCCACCAACCCCCTCGAGAATGCTCTCCTACACACTAGTGACAAAACACACACCACCCTGATGAGACGGCCTGAACGCTGCCAAATCTGCATTCAAACACTGACGTAAGCTTCGGCTAACAAAAATGGGGAGGTGGGGAGGTACATGAGTAGTCCAATAATCAAACTTGTGAAGACGAACAATATAATTCCCCCCCCTTTAGCCAGTGGCTTTAGGGGATTTATTGGTAAAATTCAGGTCTCAGCTGAGATATTTGAAAGCCATTTCAGCTGCATCTTTCAGTCATACATCTCACACTGGTCTAACAGAACAGATACATGTATGTTTCTATTTTAGTCAATCCAGCTATCTACGCAGGCCGCGTAATAGCTAATGATTTACGCTGGCTATACACAGTTAAAGACCTGAATTTTACGCTTTAGGTCTATTTCTTCCATTAGACATACACAGAGAACTGAAGCTGCTGCTGCTGCTGCCCCCCGATGTTAGCCTCCTTTCTGCAGGTTCAGCATTACAGAACAGAAGAAATGCATTGTGACCATTTTTACACCCCATATTATCATGTGATCTGTGTGTGGATATCTTATCTGGATAGGGAAAAAATTTTGCAAGTGTAGCTGCAATTAGATTGGTCAGATCATATCTCATTGAAAAAACAAATAATCTGTCACAAACACGACAGTCTAAATACATTCTAACTACTAACTAACATTGAATGCCTACATGCTCACAATGACAATGCTAACATACTGATGCTAAGCAGGTATAATGTTTACCACTTTCACCACTTTAGTTTAGCATGTTCGCATGCTAACGTGTGTTAATGAAGAAAGTTTTACCTGATGAGTAGTGGTAGATCGACTGTAAGACAGACTTTACCGTCCCTTGGTCCATGCCACTAGCGTGGCTAAAAATAGACAGATTAATCAATAATGAAAATAAGTGTTAGCTGCAGATCTAGTGCTGAAAATGTAACTGGTGTATGTAACAGTTATGGGATGAAATAAGGTTAATTTGCAGCACCATTTAGTGCTGCTAAGGGTTGGTTTACTTGGATGTAATTCTTAGCTGCTGGTGCCACCTAGTCAAAATATAAAACAAAAATATGACTGGAAGGCGTAGCAGTTAACCACTCGCTGTTTGAAGGCACCATCAGTACTTCTGTCCTCAGCAAATCACAGGTTTTTCACAGTGACATTTAAAAAAAAAAATAGACACTCAACTATAAAGTGGGAGCTGGATGTTCTCCCAAGTCTAACTCATTCAGTGGACTAAGTGTCCAAATGGTGCAAAACAAAAACACTGGCCCACCCACCAGTCTGGGTTCAATTCCTCCTTGTTCGTGGTCCAGTTCTTCACATCACATCATCTATGCAGAGTGTGGAATAACTGTATGTTTTTTCTTTCCTCTTCCTGGCTTGTGGCCTCCTTTTGAAGCTCCTTTATTATTCCCAATGTGACCTGGAGACTTGTTGACTCATCAGACTGCCAATGTGGGATAGCTTGTTTCACGTGGCTGCTGTGCTGAAATGCATTTACAGACTGTACAGGTGTTCAGGATATTTTGTCAACTCTGTGTTGGTTACCTTTATGAGAAAGCTGCGACCCTGCTTCTCTACTACCTCTCCACATAAAACATCATTTACACAGTCAGTTGACATTCACACTCACAAGTTACATTGTGCTACAAACACAGACCCTTGTAACACTTTTAATGAGACACATTAAAAGTGTCTGAAAGTCTGATGGGATATCAGTGCTCTTTCCCTGACTTCTGAGTGTAAGCTGGTTAAATGCATTTGTTTAAATGATAACTCTGATTTAATATCCATTTACAAGAGCTGGATTAGCTGGGTCCTGTCCCATGTTGATCAAATCCAGCAAGCCTACAGCAAATTAAACCACAAACTGTCAGGACACAGGAATGACTTAAATGTCTATAAAAACAATAGCTGTGGTACTTGCTAATGAGTGAGGAACAATCTTTAAAAATGAGTAATATGCATTAAAAACAATGGTTATACTGCTAATGGGTGATATAAGTCTATAAGCCAGCAGACCAAGAAAACACATATGGTCTTGATCCTTGCTAATGACTGAGAGTAGATTTGTGATCGAAGCTACTTTATAAATGTGCTTGGAGAAATAATATCTTTAAAAGCATGTGCAAATATAACGTTGGCTGCATAACTTTCCAACGTTTATGTTTACATTTATTAAAATGACCGCTGCTTCCAGAGAAAATTTGCTCCAACTCTGCAGATCTGTGGAGCTTTTTGGCCTTTTGTAGCACATAGTTTTAGTTTTTTTGACTCATTTACTGTATGGTTCAGTCTCAGCACACTTGTCAACCTTGTTCCCAGCTGCAGCAGGCACATCTGTTTTTCCCTTCTCTTGTGTTTCTTGTGTCTCTCTTTCTCTCTCTCTGTTTGTGTCTGTGGGAGTGGCGAAACGCACCTTCTCCAGATTGCTTTATCCTACTCACCTGCTCCTCATCATCTCATCAGATCTGTAGTACTTAAACCCTGTTCCTCCTCTCACTCATTGACAGATTGTTCTGTTACCCAGTGCGTTCCACAACTCCCCTTGTCACTCAACCACGTTTCTTTGCCTTGCTTCTCCTGCCAGCATCTCATTCATCTGCCAGCCTTCCTCTCCAGCCCTGCTCCAGACACCAGTCAGTCCTCACAGCAGCTTGCCCAGTCATCCACATCCTCAACTTTAGCCTGCCTTCATCTTCAATCCTCTTCATCATCACCGACAACTCTGAATTTAGTAATAAATCTCTTTAAGTATTTGACAACTTGAGTCTGTGTTTTGCTTCGGGGTCACTATTATCATTGGTTGTGACATATGTTGCCCTCTGTCTCTGTTGGATGCGTAAAACTATTAAAACTATTAAAAAATATTTAAAAATAATAATCAAAAAATTAGATAAAGGGAAAAAATAAATACTGTTTACAAAAAAGGATTCAAATCAAATTCTAAATTGGGACCTTTTGGGGATAATGTATAAAGTATAGATGTAAAAAAAAACCTGTCACCCCCTATAGCTTCTCTTACATGCTCAATGAGGAAGTATTTCAGTGAGGAGAGACTGTTTAGCCACATTAAAGTGGATTTTGGATTTGTTGCAGTTTAATGCATTAATGCCGTTTAAAATGTCATATTTTGTTCCAATTTGTTGCGATATTTCCTTCCCTGCAATTTTGTTATTCAGCAGTAGCAGTAAAATCAGAGCTGAAATGATCAGATGATTAATCGATTAGTTTACTGACAGGAAATTATTCAACAACAATTTGGATATTGAATTGATTAATATTTTAAATGACTTTTTAGGTGAAAATTACAAAACACCTGCTCTAGCCTTTTAGATGTTTTATATGATAGTAAGTTCCTCTTAATGAGGCCAGTATCCTACATATTGAGTCATCCATCACTTTTCTACAGATGCAACATCTCATATACCGTGGTGAGTGTTGCATTTAATCAAAAAAGACTATTGCATAACATCTATATCTGTTTCTGCAAAGAGTTGCGAATCTAAATCCAGCTCCACCCTTACATAAATGCAGAATAGTATGAATTACATCCTTCAAAATCAACAAAAGACATAATATCTTGTCTGAAACGCATGCCAAACCAAACAGAGGTCTGAGCACAGATTTTCTGCTTGGATCGTAACGACTGTAGACATGAGAGTGCAATGCGTCAATCATTAAGTGGAATATAGAGCTTTATATGCGGGCAGACTTTATTGTGTTTTACAATCCCCCATCCCCTTCAACCCCCCTCTATCCGACAGAGACACACACACACACGCACACTTTGTCGTTGGCATTAATTAGAAGACGAATGTCTAGGAAAGGTTGTTAAGGAACCATCCTGAGCTCCTCACACAGACAGGAAGCTTGATGTATATTTCAGAGCTGTAATTCAGACACTGCGGTGCTTCATCTTGGTGCATGAAACTGATCCCAGTATAAAAACACTGGGATACCACCTTTTGCTGGGATTCATTTTATTTAAAACTATGATTCACCAGAGCTGGACAAATGTTCAGCGTTTAGCCGAAACTCTCTCTAAGCAGCTTTAAAAAAAAAGAAAAAGGTTTCTATATTTAGAGGTCCGTCATTACAAGAGACCATAAAGTACAGTACTGTAAGGACTTCAGATGTCAGAGCAGTACTCTCCTGAGCAAAATTATGAGTTGGCATAACATGTATGATGAAAACATAATGCTGCAGTGAAAACTGATTTTGTAATAAGAGAGGATTAGAGCCATTCGATGATGGCTTTGAAACAGGATATGACTCAAGAAGCTGATATTGTGACACATTTTAAGTTTGAGAAGGCAGAGGGCCGTAACTTTTTCTTTTCCAGACTATAAACAGAAATGAAGAAACACGCATGCATGCCAATAAAAATGTAAAGAATTGTGTCTGTCTCAACAAAAGGCAAAATTGAAACAAAAGACAGTTTCCTGGCATTACAGCAGCCTCAGAAAATTAATCAGAAGTATCTAATTTTAGATAAGTAAAGTTGCTGAAAGCCACACTGAAATACATTACATCACACAAGGAGAAAATTTACAAATAACTGCTCTAGAATTGTGAATGCACTCCAAGTACAACATTATCATATCAAGATCATGGCGCAGCATCATGCACTACATGACTACACTACACTACAGTACATTATTAATATTAAAGAATTGTGAGGAATAAAGTAGTTGGATGGACTTGTCAACAAACATGGTGCGTCCCAGGTCAAGAGAGGCAGTGCCATGGATGGGTGCCATTCATCTCTAAATCACTTTTAGCGAGGGAAGACTCGCTAGCTACCACCACTAGTTGTAGCTTTTACTGCAAAAAAATCAACAGTGGAAATTGTGAATTAATGCACATTTCCATCCATTACTGTTATACGAGTATTAGAAGTCAGTGATGTGAGCCAGACAACCTCCACTTTATTATAACAGTTTTATCATAAGTTAGTTTTGTCATTAGTGTCAGGATTGTCTTATGTAACTCGGTAAGGAGTCTTCTTTTTGCTAAAGCTAAACAACTACTCCATTAGCAGATATTCTGTGGTACTGGGTAGTAAAAGTCTTAAACATATTACTGTCCTTCTAATCATTTGATTTATTTACCACTGCAGGGCTGACTTGTATTAACATTTGCTTAAATTGGAGGAGCTGCCAACAGGCCCGATGTGCTTGTCGTTTTATTTCAAGGCCCCTGACTCGATTTTGCTGCGTCTTTGTCTCATGTAGGAATTCAGATAACCCTCTCCACTATGAGGAATTCTAGAGAGTTTTATTGTACAGCTCTCACCAAGTGCCAGTGGAAAAAGCTTCATAAAGAGTAGACACAGATGTACTGGTCTATATACAGACTGAACAGTTGGGATTGGCAGGAAACTCAGCGGCTTAGTGTCAGTGCCAGACTTCTGCAGAAAAAAAAGCGTCTGTAATTAGTAACAGACAACCTGCTGTAATGTCAGAATGAATCTTAAAGAGAGGGAAAACTACACACTGGAATAGTACAGGTCGAGGTGATTACACAACAGTTAAAGTATCTCAAAATTAAACTATGGCTAAATCTACATGAAAAATAAATGCTACTCGACAGAGGCACAAAGCAAAAACTGAAAATAAGCTTCAAATGTGTTTCACAAAAGTGAACTGAGACTAAATGAGTGCGGCCCTTCTAGATTACAAAATACTGTATGTCTGATATCTGATGAGCCTTTAATTGACTTGGTCCATTTTGTTAGCCATGCTAGTGATGTGGGATGGCCAAGTCAGTCTGTTGGTTTAAAACATCTCAACAAATTTTAGATGTACTGCCAAGAAATTTAGTAAAGACATTCATGCTGCCGACAGGATGAGCTGGAATAACTTTGGGAGATCCCCCTGAATTTTCCTCTGGTACCATCATCAGGTCAAATTTCAATTGTCCAATTCTTTGGTTTAGGACCAAATACCTACAAAACTAATGGCATTCCAATTAGCATCTGCGGTACTTATTAGCAGATGTTAGCATGCTAACTTGCTAAACTATGATGGTGAACGAAGTAAACATTATTTTTACATGTTAGCATTGTCATTGTGAGCTGTTAGCACGTTGAATTTAGCATTTAGCTCAAAGCACAGCCTCACGTAGCTGCTAGCATGCTTGTAGACTCAGTCTCGTTTGTGAATGACCTCATTCATGGTTTATAACAAGCAAAAGACATGAAGGCAACTGCAGGAAATTGTTTCCCTTGCTGTTTAACTGTATGTGGCCTGTCACATGTCAAAAACTGTAATCACCCACGAGGGAAAAAATGACTACTGTTGATGAGAGACTAAATAATTGAAGTGAATTTGAAAATTTGGGGATTGCTGAATATTATAAATTTTATTGATAGTGATCATCCCTACTGGGACAAACTGTAAATACAGTAACAACAGATATAATAGAGACAATTTTTATAGTGATAAATGTCAAAGATTAATTATACAGAATGTGAGACTTAGATAAGACTAATAAAACCATATACAAGTTGTTTTCCTTTTATATTTATACAAGAATGAGATGATTAGTATCTCCTCTTGCTTTTCAGCAGTATAAGCAGTGTAAAGACTGACTTAAGCAAAAAGTCTCAGATGTCTGCAACTCTCACAAAGCTGTGATAGCTCACTCTCATATAATTCTGCTCTTTACAGCTATGTTCAGAACCTGCAGCTTTATTCATAGAAACTCAGGGGGAAACTAAACGTCTGTTTCCATCTCACACCAGTCATCAGTTTCCCCACATGACAATCAACTTGCACCACTGCTGACAAACTGAAGGACAATACATCCCTCACCAAACCAGCATCTGCACAACCATTGCCATTTAAGCAAAGCTTGGTACCACCAAAATATATTTTCTTTGGTCGGAACCAAAGCTGACTTTATTGCTGTTGTCATATTTAGTCTATATAGGTTCGCAGTGACCATCTACAATCAAACCAGAGCTTGTAAACAGAGGTCACATGATGTACAAGCAGATTCTCTATTGGACAGAGTCGGATGACCTGTGAATGTGCCAGGTTTGAGATTTTGCAAACAGCAGAGTCACAGCAGAGTTAGCAAACCCCATAATCTTGTCTTAGCCTTGGTGTTAGAGGATGTTTCCTGCAGTTTGTTCTCAACAATATGTTCTCAACGGCACCACAGTCCTCTTGGACAGAGACTGACATTTTTAGCCATCTAAGAACCAGAATCCTCAGGATATGTTATATTATTATTCCGTTTAATAACCCCGTGACTGTCACATGACCCCTTCTCATATTAGCCATAGACCGCTTTGCTTTAGACAGGCGTTTTTAGCATCTAACCTTATGTTAAATTATTATCTCTGTATGTCTTTCACAGCACAGTGCTGATCTGACGACATTCTGTTGGCAGCTCTGTTATGTTTTCTAATTGCTTCAGGTCCCGTAATATGACTACTGACACTAAGAAATGTGTGTGCTGATTTCTAAAAGCAGGACTTGAAACTCCGGAGTGTTAAAATTCTTTGTTTTTCCCTTTGGTGGAATTTTTGTGAATGAAACACGGAGTGGAACAGGTAGCCTATGTGACAATTTTAGGGGTGTCAATTATGCGACTGATGAAATTTCACGAACACGTATGTCCTCATGAACAGTTGTTATTCATCAGGCTGAAAACAGTGACTTACGACTAATATGCACAGTTAAGAGAGTTTGATTAATCTAAATTAAAACACTGAGTAAACCTCACAGGAAAAGCTAAGACAGGTTTAAGATAACGATATGAAAATGTTCTTGCATGAGGCCCAATGTTTTTTTGTTTTTTTTTAATATGGATCATTTAGAATGCCTCCACACAGCCTCTTGCTCTGCCTGCGACCTCACCTGGTTCGGAAAAGAAATGAACAACTCAGTTGTTTTATATACAACCTCATTTGAAAGATGCAAAGGCATCTTTAGTGTCAACATTGGGAAAAAAAATAGTAAAGAAAATGAAAATAAAGCTGAACTTTTTTGCAACTGTTATAATATTATATAAGTAACCTAAAATTGACAATTATTAGTCAGGGGTACCTAGAAAGATTTTAGATGCTCTGTTTTCAAATGACCAGATGAAATCCTGTATCGACATGACTTGCACACATCCTAAAATGTGTGAGCAATGAAAGCCGTGCCATTCCAACGAGACATGCTGCTGGTTCCAGGAATTGAGAAACCAGTTTTATTGCCAAACCAGATAAAGGCAGTGAACATCCACCCAGTCACCCTGGAAACTGGGGGTGGAAACTAAGAATATTGCAGACCTGCAGTGTGCGTGCATGATTTGTGAACCCGTGGTCTGCAAGAAATCAGGAAGTGGTAAAAACTCTGAAAGAACAATATTGTTTTTTTCTTGTTCCAAGAGGAATATTGGCTATTTTATATTTCATTTGGAACATGAAAACCATGTCTGTCTTACAATCAGTACCAACATTCTAGATGAATTGTTTCTTACGTTGCCCGGTTTGGTCCTCATCCAGCTCAGTTTTGGAGCTCATCTCAGAGAGATGACTGTTTTTATGTGAGAGCTTTCCACCAGATTAAAAGCATTATTGTTACTGAGCTTGTGTTGCAGAGGCTTGCAGTTGGCTGTAATACGTGGCGAATAGGCAACTCCAACCATTTACAGCCAGGGCCTTGTCTGTTTCACAATGTATTCATTTCCTGCCTCAACAACCGTGGCTTACCCAGACTTTGATTAAAGAAGATGCAAAATTCAGGCAGAAACGATCCAAACTGTGGCCTGTTTCACCATTATTTTAGCTCAGTCTGTCAATCTAAAAAAAAACTTACATTTTAAGCATTCTTTATGTGACTGTAAAGATCTGGGAGAGTCTGTTCTTTTTTTTGTGAAAACAGAAGGAGTGGGGTCATGTTTGTTTATTGTGTGTGACCATTACTATTTCTCTTCTTCTTTTCCCTTCTTCTTTCTTTTCTTTTAGTTTCTCTCTTTATTTCAGTTTCTATGCACATCTGTCATTATGTTCTCCTCTTTTCTGAGGAACCACTTTAATGTGCAAATTGAGGGTCAGGTGACAGATGGAGACAGCCAATGCCTCCTAAGCTGATGATGGCCTACTTATATTGTAAGAAGGTATTCAGTGCAGGAGACTGTAAATTTCCAATACCCCTGTCAGTGACCCTCTTCTTGCACATTGTGTTGGTCATTTGAGAAGCAATGTTGCTGTGTGGGTGCTACTTATTTTTTATTGGCTGTAGAAGGGCTTTTGTGTGGTGCGTTTTGAAGGGTGGCAAGGGTAGGCAGAAAATCTTATTTGACCTTTTGACTTTTTCACTTCAGAAACCCCCAAGATATCAGAAACCGCCAACACTTCCTGCACTCAGCTGCTGGTGGGCAGATCCAGTGAGCTGCAGTCGAATTTGAGTTTACTGCTGCTTGCTGTTTCAGCTCACCGTTATAAAGTTCAGTACAGGAGCTGCATCTGATCAGAGACTAGTTAAAATGTTAAAAAAATCTATTTAAAAATGTATTTAAAATGTATTTACAATGAATATCTGACAGATCTCCGGTCCTTGGTTACCTCATCATGACTTTCAACCTCTTCCAGGTCAGAGTTCATTCATCTGAACTTTGCCCTGTGCAGTGCACTTCTCTTGTCGGCGGGTCTCCCATCTGAGCTCACAGGATCAGCAATGGGCTGTGAGGTGACTTTGGCGTAGTGGCTACACTCAGTATTGCAACCTCTGGCAGCATCATGTGATTCACACTGTACCAAAAAACATTTTCCCCATACACAATCATTAGAAAAGCAGAGACTTTTTTGACATGTGCTCCTAAATCAACTTTCATAGGCATTAATGGGCCTTAATCTTTAATTAGTTATCTCTAACTCCATCTTTGAACATATCTATCTCTTCTTTATACATCCATGATCCCACTTTGTTCTTCAGAGAATGTTTCTCCCTATAATAATGTGGACAAACTGTACAGACTGCATTTACATGTGGCTGAAATCAGATAACCAATCAGGATTCAATCAGTCTGATTGCATCCTGATTGCAATATGTTCTGCGTGCATTTGCGCACTACGTGCATTTACCTGAGTATTTCCTGATTAAGATAAGATATCCAGATATAGACTACATGCTAGTACCGGCTTGAAATAGAAATGTCAAAAAATAGGGATGGACAAAATAACAGGAACACCTGCACAAATGAATGCAATCCAATCCCAGAATAGAGATTTTGTAGGCATGGAAATTAACACTTGGAAATATTTTTGAAAACTGTCTTTGGCTATGTGTTTAAGAACACTCTGACATCTGTACAAAAACCAACATAACTGTGAGCTGTGTTGTTAGAAAATGAGACCCAGTGGAGTTACTATACTACACTATAGTTAGTATACAAAACAACTGACACTAAAAGTGTTGCATGCAAGTATATGACCACAAGGTAATAATGAAGTTCCATAGCTTTTCTTGAAAACAGCCGTTGCCTATGATAACTGAGCAAACCACTTCCGATAATAAAGAGCAAAGATGTACAGTAGTGCCAGCAGGGTTGAGTGTTGCATAAGCGCACATGACGAGCAGGTATAGAGTAAAACCATATACTTCATTATCCTCCCAAAATATGAAGCTGCAGGCAACATAAAATTGATAACTTATGATATAAAGAAGTGTTTTTATTCTTAGTCTCCTTTCTGTCTCTGGTACATGAACAAATCCGCTTCCAACCTGTCTCTTCGGCATTCTTTTTGCTGTATGGGCTGCAGTTCGGCGTGTGTACCATACAGTGTGTTAAGCCCTGAGGGAAAAACAGATTTCAGTCAGTCACCACCTGCACTGCTTAAAGCTCAGCTGTGTCACCCAGGGCTCAAGTGAGTTTTTAACTGGTTGTACATGCTTTCATTTCGTTTGTAACAGTTAGTTACAAACTAAACTTCCAGTTAGTTTTGTAATATATAAAAGCCCAGTAGGTGGGAGAAGGCAAGACTTTTTTCATGTCAGTCTTTGAAGTGCAGCATATGGCTGATTCTTGTAGGAAGTACTTACCAGTGTAAATTGAATTTGTATCGGTAGAAAAGATTGGTTCATTCATTTTTGGGCAGCCCTACAAAGATGCAGTTCAAAATTCCTGAAAAATCTGGTGAGCGGACCTTGAGTTAGAATTATTTTGTCAAAGATGACAATGTAGTTTACAAAATAAGAAGTCTAAAGCCCTGACAGTGGCTCCTAGAATTTTCAATCTAAATTCCACAATATGAAGGTGTTAGAAGAAAATATACTTGTTATTGTTGTCTTCAGAGCATGTGCAAAGTTTAGGGTAATCTGCTTGGTGAAAACACTTTTTTTTAAATAAATTTGCAGAATAGATGAGATGCAGCAAAAAGAAGTGAGTTTGAAGGATTTTCCTCCTCTGTCTATCCTTGTAAATTCAGTCCTCATAGAAATACAAAAACACAAATATGTACACTTGCACCACACGGACACACACACACACACACACACACACACACACACACACACACACACACACACACACACACACACACACACACACACACACACACACACACACACACAAACACACACACAGAGTCTGGGAAATTCCTTATCATAGCTGGATTCTCACTCTCCTCATTTATGTCTGTGTTATTTATTGTTTCCACTATTTGCCAGCCAGTGTTCCACGACATTTATAGTGTGGAGAGTGGGCTTGTGTGTGTTTGGATGTTGTTCATATGTTCATGTCTTTGAGTGTATGTGTGAAACTCCACAACAAGTTGTTCCGTCTTGACCAGTAGTGAAACCACATCTGATCTTTCTGAACATCCATTAACACTCACAGTAAGTGAAGTGAAAAATGTACAAATGCAAATAAGCAAAAAGTTAATGTGTGAGGTAGAATCTCCAGGCCTCCTAACATTAGCATACGGCAGTTCCAGGGTCCTGTCTCCTCTGGTAGCGCAGTCAACAACTGAGTGAAGTGGGGAGATTCTTGTCCAGCTGAAATCCCCAGAGATCCTGAAGAAAGCACTGGAGTCTGGAGTCTCGCGGCAACAGAGTAAACCACATCACACACAGTGGCTGGGTTAACTGAGGGGTGGATGAAAACAACATCCAAGATGGCGCGTGAGAACTCTCTGAATATGTAGTATGGATGTAGTCCACAGCTAACAGTTCAGTATGTTTTACTACTGATTCCAGTTGATTACCTTAAGGCTCTTTCCTGCCTGGCTCCCTGCTATATTTCAACCTTTTGGGTGGTACAATATGTATGACACGTAGCCCTGCCACAACTTCTAGCTTGTAGTGAGGTGCTTCTCTTGTACTCAAAAGACAGAATTAGGGTGTAGTGTTCAACTAGGACACTGATACTAAAAGTCAATAATAAAGGCCGAGTGAATACGGTCAACACAGTCAATTAAGAGATAAAAAATTCACCGTGTGCATCACGTTCATGTGATTTTTTTTTGTGTGCAAATGCGTGTCACACCTAGCTAGGTACACCTGGCTAAAACTAATACAATTTAATACAGAAGTCCTGCAATAAATCCTACCTTCATGTTGGTAACAATGTCTAGTTTTATTGAAATTATTTGAGAGGTATCGATTCAATGCAGCACAGCTTCAGTGTTGAGACAAACAAGGGTCTGTATATTAAAAAGTGAACCTTCATTACAACTCCACAGCAAGTATTTAAATACACACCAAATACCCCAGTAGCACATTACCCAGTATTATAGAAACTATTTACGACATGTTATTTGGTACATTACGTTACTCTGCAGCCTATTCTTTTTGTTTCAGGGGACAAAGGTCAGTGTTTGTCATGTCATGTGATGTCTAAGTTTTTTTTTTGTTGTTGTTGTGTTGTGACAGCGCCCTTCCTCTCCAAAGTCAAGTAGTAGTCTACACTCTAATCTAACTCTACTGGTAGTCATTTTTAATCATGTTACTTTTTTTTTTGTTTTTTTTTTATTTTGAAGTCAGAGAGTCAGAGAGTGACTGACTTTTGGTCACACAGGACACAGGACTGTGAACCTGTGACAGGACCGGAGTCTCAGAGACTCTGGTTTTACAGTAACAGTACACATCAGATATTGACCTAACCTTGCTTCCCTTTGTAAACCTGGATTGTATGATGCAATACCGTCTTTCACCACACAGCATGTCTGACATCTATTAGCCATTGCAACACAGAGGGGCACTGTTTCACTCATTTGAAGAAATACAATGAGAACTACATAGTTGGCTGTAACAACAAAATAAATGTTCCAGTTGAATCTATACAATCTCAATAAAGCACTTTGCTGTCCACTATGCTATAATTCTGTTTTTGTTACTTATGTTTCTTAACTGATGTGAGTCAAAACAGAGACAATAAATGTTATGACAGTGATCAGACTGACATAGTGGTGTGTTATTTTGTGGTCGTGCTGCTTGCTGGAAGGTGAATCAGTGTTTAATGGTGGAGTGTGGCAGATTGTCACTATAAATAATTTATTTCAATACACACACACGCACACAAATACATGTCGGAAGAATGCAATAATGTGAGCACGTATAGACAAAAAAAGACATACACAGAAAAAGACACAAATGAAGGCAATGAACATGACACACTGAGATATCTACTTAACACAGGGGCACACAAGCAGAGAGTAAGAGATACAAACATACACCTATAGATAAAAAAAAACCTTGACAGTGTAAATATTAGCCCACTTGATCTGTTTGTAGTTGTACTTTGGTCCTTTTTGGGACAATTTTATTGAACTATGAAACGACATTTTTGTTTTTTTTCCAAATAAACATTTTGCACCACCAGTTCACACCATTCATTTGTTTTTGTTCCCAATGTTGGAAACTGTAGGGGGGCTTACAGGAGACTCAGTGTCCCAGACTATTCCATCCACTCATCACGTTTGATGTTTTTATTGATTTTTTTTTTTTCTTTGTTGCTGCAGCAGTTTGTCTTAGCTGGCGTTCTCGTCTTCTTCAGGCTGTTTGGTGTCACTGGTTTCTTCTTTATTAGGTTTACACACACACACAAACACAGACACGCATTTACACGCAAATAATCACATGAACGTGATGCACAAGGTGAATTTTTTAACCCTTAACTGTCTGTGTTGACCGTATTCACTGTCTTTGTTATTGACCTTTAGTATCTGTGTCCTAGTTAAACACTACCGGCTAATTCTGTCTTTTGAGTACAAGAAAAGCTTGTAGGGCTACATGTCATACATGTCGTACCACCCACAATCATATTCTGTGACAAAAAAATGCCTCAAAAATTTTAATTGAAAAACAAACAAAAACGACAGAATAAGAAGTCAGTCAGCTACCCTGACACAGGGTCATACAAGTTATTGAAGGTTAATGAGGGGGATACACAGCAACTCTTCAACATAGACATCTTTAAAAACAAATACTAAAAAGTTGTATAACCTTCAATTATCAAACCGCAACAGTTCACCTGGCTCATACGAGACTGAGCAGAATGCTACGCTGCGTTTCATGTGCAACATACCTCAGTGCGTCGGTAGAAGAAGAAAACTTTGATTTGAGCAGTTGCGTAATTGTATGTTTGTGAGTCTTGAGGCCTCAGAACACATCAAGCTGTCAGACTTCAACATGTCTGTACCATCAGTCTGATGACACACTCTGTTACTGTAATCAAACTGTCAGTGTTGGTGTGTGTTAACTCAGTGACTAACGGTTTCGATAGATGAATCGAAACAAGTGTGTCTTTTGTGTTTGATTAGAATATTTTGGGTTAAGACCAAATACCTGCAAAGCTACTGTTTCCATCATCCTTGGCTGTACTTAGTGTTTAATGCTAATTAGCTAATGTTAGCACACTGACGTGCTAAACTACGAAGGTGAAAATGGTAAATATTATACCTACCAAACATCATGTTAGCATTATCATTTAGCGCATGTTAGCATGCTGGTGTTAGCATTCAGCGCTAAGAACCGTTGTGCATAGGATCAGTCTCACAGCCTGGCTTTGGACCTGTTATACTCTCGGGGCAAATCAATCACACTGTCAATGCTACACACATTTGATCGACTGATCAACTGAACACTATTTTAACGTGGAATTTTTGAGAGAATATTAATAAGGCCTGTAATGTCAATAACAACATGCAAGCATTAATGCACAAGCACAGTACATAATACATAGCTACAAAAGAAAGTAAGCTAGTTAAAGATAGATCAAAAATCTAAAAATATGTAGGTATGTGTGTACAGGTGTCTGGTTGTATCTGTCAGTGCATTTTGTTAAGAACTCTGCTGCTCTGCATGAGAGTATGTGATTATGTATAGACATCAACACAGACAGACTCAAACATTTTACTGTAATTACTGGTTGAATCAAGGAGACACTAACCACACGAACCGATCAGATTTAATGATTCTGTCGTCTGGACAATTACATGAGAATTCAGAGAATGCATGTATGTCTGGATCCCATTTGTGACTAACTTTTATCTTTAAATAAGTTCAGCGATCTTTGTGTCATTTATGAATTTAATTTAAGGTATAATGGCCAAATGGCGAACAGCAATCAAATTCCTGCTGGATAATAAATATTCAGATTTGAAGTAAGTTTGAGGTGATGAAAATACTGCAAACACTTTAGGTAGTAAGGAAATAAAAAAGAATTGTCTTAATAACTGCACATTGCTCCAACACATACTGTATCTGCACTTCAGAGGGATCACAAAAGACACTCAACATAGATAGCTTAAGCAGAAATCATAAATTGTTTACTAGTTTTTTCCTTTTATCTATAAAGACATAATGAAACAAATATTGAGTCAATTAACGTCAACAGAAGATTTATTTTCATATTCAGAGGAAAAACTTACATCCTTTATTTGTGACACAAATATGCAACTATCAGGAATTGTTAATAACATTTCAGTCAAGACTTAATCTGGATGACATCACTATTTGTGGCCAGAAAGCGCAAAATAAAGAGTAGATTCAATTCGTCATGTATCTGTTTAAGTAATTACCACCTCACCTTGAATCACCTGGCAGTGAGTCAGTGGGTCTGACAGACTCACTGAGTTTTCTTTAGATCAATTTTGTGAACAAATTCCCCAGCCCTAGGGGATGGCAATGTCGGTCTGTCAGTCCACCGCTTTGGTCCAGGCTGAAATATCTAGAACTATGGATTTGATGTTGGGCCATTACTGAACCCCCATTAATCATGACAGTTTTCATCATTTCCCCATGCGTCCAGAAACCGTCTCACCGAACAGATTCCCTTCGTTTTAACAAAAAAGTAACAATTCCACGACGATTTTGAAAGATGCATGAAGATATACACCCCTCCCCCCACTTACCAAGGTCCAGTTACTAGCTTTAAGTATAGCTTTCAACTGCATCTCATGGTCTTCATCAGTTGATGTGATTGCTCATTTTTTGTGGAGACGGCACAGGTGTTATCACATAACCAAAGCATGGAATTTAAGTCATGTGATAACAGGAAATGGTACCCAATGTCTGTTCAAAGACGGTCTCTGGTCTCATGAGTGTCCCACCTGAACTTTCTGCGGCAGTCCATGACTCCTGGTCGATTACCTTTGACTGCTGCCCTGTGGATACTATGATCAGTTCTCGCCTGTTCACAGACAGCTGATGTTGCCTTTTTCCAATGTTCATTCAGTTTCATAATGTTACTGTTATTATGACATAACACAATGATGCTGGTAAGGACAGTAAAATAATCATCCTATTTGTTTCTATATATATATATATATATATATATATATATATATATATATATATACCATCCTATTAACTTATTAATTACACGCTTACTTATGGATTACATTAGTTTTGATTAGTTTTACTTTATTTCCGTATCTCTGCTCTATCCTTTCCTTTATCTGGTCTGGTTCTAACATAGAGTTACACACACAGGAAAAAAAAATAAAATAAAAAACTAACTAAAAACTTTCCCTACCCTTGTTTGACAGTTTGAGACAAATCTGTCTGGTGTCACAGACAAATTCTCAATTACCCAGAGAAACCTCAGTCATATGATTTTCCTCTGTCTGTGAGGAAGCTGAATCACTGTCATACCACTGCCACTATATGCTGCTATTTTCCCCAGAGCCTGTCACTACAAGTCCTTAAATTAACTAGACACACTAAGATTGAGTGTGTGTGTGTGTGTGTGTGTGTGCCTGCGTGTGTATGAAAGAGATGAAAGAGAAAAAGTACATTCACATGCTTCTGTCTGGGCTGTATGTGTCTGCATGTCTTTATCCATGTATTCGTCTTTGCATTGTGTGTGTGTGCATCTTTGCATGTGTGTATTTGCCCCCACACCACCACAGCACCAACCACAGGAAGAGTGGGAGAGGGAGAGGAGAGGTGGACCACGGAGCGGTTAACCTCATGACATCACAAGCTCTGAGCTGATTGGCTGCTGCCAGAGGCTAGAGGGTTTATAAACCTTGCCTTGGTCTCAGCAGCACCATCACCGAGCAGCAAACAACATCCAGGGAAAACCAGGAGATAAACTCAAGAGTCTGTCTGTTTCTGCTTGACGTCCCTGCAGCCGCTCGAAGAACTCCCAAAGCTTCCTCCAACTGCAAACAAGGTCAGAATGAATATGTATCACACTGAATGTTATTTTTACTGTGTACACTGTTTGGTTGGAGTTTTTCTGCAGCACCGGTGGTGTGATGAGAGGTGGGAGCGCAGGTTAATATTTATACAATACGCTGGAGCTTGAAGAATGCAACATTCAGAAAAAGTTCTTTCATGCATGTGAAATACACATCTTAATGGTATAGCATACAGTGTTATTTTAGACAATAATGTGCTTCCAACTTTGCAGCAACAGTTTGTGTTGGGTCCTTTCCTGTTTTAACATGGCAATGCTCCTGTGCAGAAAGCCAGCTCCATATAAATATAAAAATAGTATTCCAAGTTTGGTGTGGAAGAACTTGACTGGCCTGCACAGAGCCCTGACCTCAACCCCATTCAACACCTTCGGGTTGAGCTGGAACACTGACACTGACACTGAGAGTCAGACCTTAATACCCAACATCAGTGTTGGGCCTCACTTATGCTCTTTTGGCTGATTGGGAGCAAATCCCTGCAGCCAGGTTCCAACATCTTGTGGGAAGTCTGAAACCAGAAGAGTGAAGGCTAAGCCCATGGTTCTGAAATCCCATGTCCAACTACTGTATCTCGGTGAACATGCCAGGTGTCTTTTGGCCATACAATGTGTGCTCCTTTTGGATTTCTTCTAGGTACATTGTGAATGCAGGTAATCATTGCAAGTTTTACAAATGTGGTCCAGAGCTACACTGCAAAAATGTCTCTTAACAAAAATATTCAATTTTTTATTTTCCTCTTAATCTTTTTTTCGCTTGTAATTAAGCCCCAAAAGTCTTACTTTCCTAAAAACAAGTGAAAAAAAAATCCTATTTGTTGTGATTAGTTAAACTCAGTTCCAGTACTAATCAGCTTCTTTTAAATGCTTTTAAAAAGCAGATGTCATTTGTTTCGATTCTAGCACTGTTAACTGCTTCATATAGTGTGGTTTCCAGATACGGACACTCATTTTCTAGAAAATATGTATAACCAGTTAGCAGAGTTTGGTCTCATTAATAGTCAACTATGATCATTTTGCAGTATACCATGGTGTAAAATTTCATTTCTTTGGAAGATATGGAGGAATCCATCCAAGTTTTCTAACAAACTCCAGCTTCATTTGAATTTTTTTTTTTTTTTTTCTGAACAGCAATTGCACAATACTACAAAAAATTAAAAGTCAGTGTCGAGCAAACTTGCATGAAACCCACAGAAGGGTTTGGTTATCCGCTGTAAACACGCTGCAGTTTATTGCAGTTAATTATGAGTTCTTTTTTAAGATTTTACGGTTCGCGGAAGTCCGCCTGTGATTGCTCGGAGGCGGTTTGATTGGCTGATTAGTGTCACAGTGATACCAGGACAGGAAGGGGAGGCCGTGGGCAGCAGGAAACTAGCCTCTTTATTATGTGTCACATGACCAGGACAAGCCCTTTCTAACCACACCAAATAAACACACACTGATTGACCTTCAGCACAGTCAACAGTGCTTTTTACTGAAGTGCTTCAGAGAGTTTTAGAGAGGTGTAGATTCTTCTTGTAGATCTTTAGTTTTTATAAAGAAAAATCAAATTCCCTCAGGGTTTCAGGTTAAATTAAGCTCTGAATCAAAACTTAAAACTGAGTTTTTTGATCCTTTTCTCTCCCTCGTCCAACTGATTGTCTGGTCCAACATGGAAGTAAATAAATTACAGAAGACTTGAGTGTGCATTAAACATAGTTGAATGCTCTTCAGTCTGCAAAGAATAGTGTAACAGATGGTTCGAGCCTGAGAGAGAGACGGTGTACAACTATATAACTATAGACTAACTAGTGAAGTGTTTGAGTTTACCTGGTAGCGAGGTGTCATCCTGTTAGACCCCTCAGTCCACTTTCAAAATAAGAGCTGGTACAGATATGTTTCCTGGTTGATTTCTACTATATGACTATAATAAATAAGAACAAAAACAAAACAGCACAAATCAATAATCATGGTAAGAATCTGAGACAGTGGTGTTTGTCATTCACCAGAGGGAGCCACCTAAAGTTAGTTGTCTACATTACTTAAAATTCAAAATTGCTAAAATCATATTCCATAGGTTTGATGATGAACCAGCCTAACTGTTTTCCGCTTCCTCTAGTTTTTATACTAAGCTAATCAACTGCTAACTTTAGCTGCATTTTTATCGTAAAGATATGAGAGTGGCATCAATTATCTCATCTAACATTAAAACAAGAAAGAAAATATGTTTATTTCCTATCAAATTATACCTTAGAAGACTAGAGGACCAGACAAAATCCTATAATCCTAGATTCTTAATGTCAAAACGTGAATGCTATGCTTGTGAGGAGCCTTTGTTGACATAAAACATTCCCTAGCCCGTAACTCCAGATTAATTTTAAACCTAATTCTAGTCTTAACTCTAAAACCACATCTTAATCTTCAACCAGCCCTAGTGAGGGCTGGACAAAAATTCATCACTTTACACAAACCTCCTTAAACTCCTCACAAAGACGGACGTACAGAATTACACACATACATACGGTCATAAGGGCGTCTGTCATGTTTCTGCCGCACTGTGGCTTTCCAGTTCTAACCTGGGGAATTACATAGTATAGAAAGAGTCCATCATTAAAAATAGAAGCAGACACTCAGACTGCTCCTCCCACAGCATACACAAAAAGTAGAGCCACGGTAAGGGAGAGGGAAAGAGAAAACATGATGTTTTCTAAAGCTGCAGTTACCAAGGTTTATACCTGCAGTGAAAAGACTGATATATAATACTGATATTTGCTGATATATATAAAAATTACTCTAAAACTCCACTTCAGTAAAAGTACCTACAAGTTACTGTTTGTCAATATATCCCATGAAAAGACCAACACCAGCAAGAAACTGATGCCATAGCACTCCAATGTATTAAAAACACACTGTTGCAGTTAGTGACGTGTTCCATTTCAGGGAAATCAGAAAGTTTTGTGGGACAGACAAACACATGGTTAGTATTAGTATTTTAAATGGGTTTTCTGGCAAATAGAAAATTACAGAATAACACCAGATTTATCCATTACGTGCCATTTTCTTGATGCTAGTTCAGCAGTTTTTTCTTATTCTATCTTGTTTCCATTTACTATAAATAAGAATCCTCAAACAAAACACTGAGTTCAAGTGGATTTCTGCCTGATTTCAAGACAAATATGTCCACCGGCTTACAAGAAGGTGCCATAAGTTTGTAGTTTTTAGTATTATGTTTGCAGCACAAACAGGGTGGCCTCCATTTTTAGGAATGAATCTTGGCGAGAGGATTTACTGACGAGACTTGCAGCTTATTTGTGATTTGACATGTCATTGTGATTCCTGTGAAGTTATGGCCTCCAGGCGAGTATTATGGTGCTCAGTGTATTGTGATTATCCTTTATTGTTTCATTGTTTTATGCTACCATATTTTATTGTGTAACTTCAACCTGCGTGTTTCTTTTTTTCTTCCCATCCAGACACCAAACTGTGACACAATGAAAGTGGCTGTTGTATTCATTCTGCTCTTCGCCACAGTTCTCTGCCGACCGGTGAGTCGTTTTCTCTGACAAGTCAAAACTTGAAGATAACTTTTGAGTGAGAGCATCATCTTTGTTTTTAGCTAAAATTACATTTCTAACATTAATTTGAATTGATTTTGACATTCATTTTGGTTTATTTACTTGATTTACCCAGTTTCTGATTCATTTTGTACACATATGTGTGTTTGTTTGCTTTTCTAGGCGAGAAAAGTTTCTGACAGCAGTTCAGAGAGCTCTGAAGAAGTGGTGAGTATCTAGAAAGGGGGGTGGGGGGGAGAAAGCGAGAGAGAGACATCCATGCTGACTGATGTTGTCCACAGGTGAAACAATCAGAAGTTCCAGCCATCAAGACACAGGAGGGAGAAGCATCCGTACAGGTAAAAAATTACTTCACTCCATCCATTTATTCCTTTTTTCAATCTGCTCTTCTCTTGTCATATTCTATTTTCATTCATTTTTCCTTTTCTCTCCTCTACTCACTTCTCCAATCTCTTCTTCTGTGTTTTTTCTCTTATTTCCTCCTCTCAGTACTTTTTCCCAATCTCTCTGGTTAGGAATTACCAATCAGGCAAAGCAGGCAACTGCCCCAGGGCCCTAGACCCCCAGGGACCCACAAAAGACCCAGGTTTAACTTGTATTCTAAATTCAGAATATGCAAAGCTAAAGCACAGAAATGAAATTGGTGATCCTGATATTGTCAGGGTTATTTCAGGCTGGACTTTATATTTTTAACAGAAAGCCTGAGTTACAAACTGGAGGTGTAGAGTTTGAAACCTGTGTGTCAATGCACAAAGAGAGAGAGGAACAGGTGGTCAAAAGGGGCACAGTAGTCTGTTTTTGCCCCAGGGGACCATAGTGGGTTAATCCATGATTCCCTGTTGTCTGTTGCCTCCCTCATCACCTTAATTCATAAGAGTTCTTTGGAACTTACCACCTCAGAGACCAAAGAGCTGTGTTAAGGGGGAAGGCTAACGTCTGTGATGTGATACCCCTCACCAGCTTTTTGAGACCCTGGGAATGAAAGGGCAGGTTGTTGCAGAACATTTTAGCAGGAGCCACAGCCACCTCAGATGAGAGCAAAGAGAGTTCAGACAAGGACATGGTTGTTGAGTTGTCTAATCAACAATTAAATTCAAATCAATAATAATTTATCAGAACTGCTGATCTTGACTACACTTCTGGTGAAGTTTTTGACTCTGTGTATTAATGATTTTGGCTGCAGGCGGCAGCAGAGGTCACATCTGACAGCGCAGACCCAGCCTCAACCTCAACCCCAGATACAGTCACTGTCACCAGTGACAGCGAGGACAGTGACGACAGCGATGACGATGAGGATGAATCAGAGGAAAGTGTGAGTAAAAACTTAGCAGTAAAGAGTCTGGCTCCAAATACAGCACAGAGTTCATGTTTTTTCTAAATGTTCGTGGACATTGTTGGCTGAATCTAACAAATAAGCCTCGGTTATTAAATCTCCAACACGAAAAGCCATCAAGCAGCATAAATAGAATTATGAATGGTCTGTGCTACAACAAGGGAAATTCATTGTAAGATAGTTATGAATAATATTGTAGGATGATCATTGAATTACTAATACTAGCAAAGTTCTTCAGATTGTAATTTTTTTTCTTGTTTGTGGATGATTGTTGGTAGTGAGGGCCACTGCCTGTGTGTTTGCATATGGGCTGCATGTGTAGGAGTGGAAACACTTCATTTACATGCCTGTATAATAGTCTGTATATACAGAATGTAGCCTACTCACTTATGAGACCAGCGATTGTCCAGACACTGCATCATATACAGATGTTAGAGGTTTCTGATCCGCGATAGTTTATAATTATTTTTAATTTATCATAACCACAGTTTGCTCTCAGGATCAGAGACCAAAACTATTTCTGCTGGATGTTGTTCATTGCCAGCTTTGACAAACCCTACTGGCACGATGATAAGTTTGTGTACTGTTTTCCAACAGAACCTTCTAATATTCTGGTCTTCTATTACATAATTTCAGACAGGAACAGTAGTAAGATAGTAAATGATATTTTAAAAGCCATGAGCCACACAACTGGTGACACAACAAAAAATTTCACCTCAACCCTAACCTTAATTTCTGATCCTGCTACCTGCATGGACACCAAATCACATTTATACTCACCAATCCTCTGACAGCTCAACTCTCACCTCTGTGTCTTCAGGAAAGTGAAGAGGAGGATGAGGACGATGAATCCAGCGACAACTCGGAGTCGGGCGAGGCCTCCACCCCGGCTCCAACGACTGTCAGCCCCGTGGTCGTCACAGAGGAGTCCGTCAGTGAAACCACTGCAGGTCCCATCGTGCCCACCATTGTCACCGACGAGGAAACAGCCCGAGGCGACAACTTGGGAGGCTACCCCAGTGACTACAAATCCATCGTCTACGTGGAGGACAAATCCTACCATAAGATTCCTGCTCCCTACAAGTCCTATGAGTTTATCATCACAGGAAAGAAAATGGCCGTCGACATGATTGATGGCAACGAGGTGGAGAAGTCACCAAAGGTGTACAAGGTACAGGTTAGTTTGAGCTTTTTTGAGAGTGACAGACCATCAGTAGAGTCCAAATTAAAGCAGGTGTGGTATTAGGCGATGTAGGACGTGCTGTAGTACGTAATTACCACAAATGCATAGCTGGAAACTCGACTTAAAGGTCAGTCAAAATAACAAGTAAACATCGATTTAGACTGAAATTACTGTAACTACAGTCAATGAAAGTGAAAATGTAAAAAAGAATCTTTAAAATAAAGAACACATACTGCACAAACGGCCCTCAGTCCAGAATTCAGTGCTAGTTTTAAAAAGCTTTCCTTTGAATAGTTTGTTTACCTGGAGTCTGGAGTTGCCAATTTCTGTCTTGATATATATTTTCCAGTCCTTTAGTACAGCAGGGTGTTGAGAACTGACAACCTTATGCAAAACTGCCATTATCCATGTGTAAGCACTCTTGGATAGTATTTACAATATGGCGGACAAGAGCTAGTGCTTAAAAATGTAGATAAAACTTTACGAAAGAAAACTTAAACATATCAACATGTAAATCAGCTGGACAAATGCCATTCACTAGTACTTCAACTAGCATTATAAACTGCTTTCAGCACTTGCACTTCATGTGAAATGTCAGCAGCTTTCAGTGCTTGTACTTCAGCGGACACTTCAGCTCCTTTCACTCCTTGCTTACGCTGTAACTGAAACCTTCAGCTTCTTGTATCACATACACTATAACTGACATTTCAACTCTTTCCAGCACTTTCACTTCATCTCTTTTCAGTGCATGGTCAAATAATTTTAGCACCTCACTTCCATTCCTTTCTAACTGCCAGTTAGAGTTTTGTATTTATGGTTGACTTACTTATGAATCTAACAAATCCTCTCATCCCGCCTCTACCTCACCTCCAGGCTCTTCAGGTCCACTCTGACATTCTGGAGGAGGACACCAGCACACCTGAGATGGAGAACCAGGGCCTGGATGCCTCCTCCGGCACCTCTCATGACCAGGACCTCAGCCCCCGCCAGGCCTCCCTTCCAGAGGAGCAGGAGAGCGCTAGCACCGGCGAAGTGAGCACCAGCGACACCACGAGCAGCGACAGTGAAAGCTCCAGTGCCCCACAGGAAGAGGAGGAGGAGGACCAGAGCGCCAGCACCACAAGCGCCAGCGCCAGCGCCAGCACCAGCCAGGAGTCCGAGGACGAGGAGAGTCAGAGCAGTGAGGAGGCCACGGCTACACCCGGAGCCTCCGACAGTGACTCAGATGAGAGTGACAGCAGTGAGAGTGATTCAGATGAGGGGGCGGGACCTGACACCACCACTGACATCCCAGTGGTCATCACTGCCAAATAAGCACCACACATCAAGGAAAAGGTGTGGATGGTGGTGTCACATTCACATAAAGAGTGCATGCTGCATCCAGGTGCAAAAAGCCCCCTCTCGAGCCACTTCCCACTGCAAGGCCAAACAGGGACAGCCAAGGCTTAATTATCATTACTTTATATTATGTTCAGCCAATATTTCTGTGATTATTAGTGCATCATTTGTGAAGAAATGCTTTTTCTGATCAGTTATATTTAAATAAACCACTAACTCTTTACATCCTGTGGTCTAGTTGTCATGGTAAACCCCATGTTTGAACCCGCAGGGGAAAAGTGGTTGATGTAATTTCAAGGATGTTGAAACTGACGACTGGTACCTACAACAGGAGGTTGACTGACCTCATGACCCTGTCCCATCCCCTTCTCCCCACTTTTACTACAGGGAAAAAAGGTCAAAACCAGAAAAGAACAAAAGGACAAAGTTGAGAACATATATCTACACTAGCACAACAATGCAATTAGTCAATAATAAATAACTGCAATATGCAAACCTACATTGTTTTTTGCTTATGAAATAAGAGAGAAAGTACACAGTTTATTTAAATATTTGTAATCATTTCAAGCATTAAAAAATTAAAATTGACATTAAGTCCTACATGTGCTGCCTGTGTGCCTTAGCTTTGTTGCTCGCTAGTATAAAATCTGCTGTTGTAGCTAAAAGGATGTAAACAAAGAGAAACTCTCCATCCTGTACAGAGTTTAGTCAGGTATAGATGTAGTACACACATACATACAACACAGTCCAGTTCATTTGCACAATTCCTACCTACACTACATGTTGTTTGTCTCATGTTTTTTACTGTAATGTATCATATTGTACCATTCTAAAATATTAATAAAGGTCTTTTTCATAAAAAAAAGAGATAATTTTTGTGTCCCATTGTTTTAGATGCAAAGACAGGAAGGATGCTGACAGAGAAGCTGACAGAAAGAGCTGAATATGCAAAGCACAAGAGTTTAAGTGGAGACCGCAAGCGACTGAAATTTGCTCTAGAACCTGACCCAGCCTTTACTTTAAAGGAAATACACTTTCTGAAACCAGCTGAGAAAATGAATGCCACTCATGTCTGTGTGATACCTATCGAGCTGTTTGCGCTGGTTGAGACAACAATACTCAACAATTTCTCCCTGATTAAGTCTTTATTCCAAGCTAGGCTCATCGCCTCCTAACTCCAGCTCCGTGTTTATCACACAGACAACAGATTGATCTCCATATTTCACTAGGGACAAGAAAGCAAATACATAGGTTTCCCAAAAAGGCTAATTATTCTTGCACAGCATGCATGTACAGCATTTGGGGAAAATGAAGTGCATTCAGAGAGTATGCAGACCCCTTCATTTTTTTCACATTTGGTTATTTTGCAGCCTTATCATAAAATTGTTTAAATTAATTTTTTCCCTCATCAATCTACAGTCAATACCCTGTAATGACAAAGCGAAATCAGCATTTTAGAAATAAAAAATTTTAGGGGGAAAAAAACTCTGTTTTTGCTTTGTCAATACAGGGTGTTGACTGTAGATTGATGGCAGAAAAAAATGATTGTAAAAGATTGGACCATAAGGCTGCAACATCACAAAATGTGAAAAAAGTGAAGGGGTCAGAATACTTTCTGAATGCAGTGTATAACAAACTGGTCAGACAAAATACTATCGTTTGCCTCCAAAAGGCTTATTCAAGCAGGACTCTGCCTGTTTTGCCCAACATTTACAATAACTACCCCACATGTTTTTACATTTATTAGAAGGTGGTTGTGCTGAATAATAAAGTTACTCAGCTGGACAGATGTCTAAAGTGCAAGTAATCCAGAGGTGGCCCAATTCAAACAGTGCTTACTAGGCCTCACATCGGTACATTTTCACAGTCTTGGTCTAGTGCTGCCATAAGTTATCAACCCCATTCATCATAAAAAAAAGAAGTAAATAGTAAATGACTGCATTCGATTTTGATGCACAGTGGTCAGTGAAGCTTAATGTGACTGTTATCAATCCAACACTACACACACATAATCCCCAATGATAAAGCTCACCCTATAAAAAAATCGATTATAAACCAGTAGGCAGCTGCTAAATGAACAGTTAAAAGTTCTTCTTTACATTTTTACACCACAATTTTCTCCACAAATGACCTGTCACCTGTTGCAAAAATGTGTGTGTAGAACAGGGACAGAATGATTCTGCTGCAGAGTTACATGTGTGAGTTAGTGGGTTAGGGTTAGAACACACTTATCAGCACACATTCAAAAAAAAAAATTGTGCTCGACCAAACTTGACCCAAACCTGCACTATGAATGTGAACTGAATCTGTCACGAGAATGCAAATCTGCAAGTGTCCTCTTTTGACAGAAATGATAGATGGATAGATCCCGTGAGGAAAAAAGTCAAATGTTCAGTACAACCAGGAATATGAGAGTGATTTCCACAGAAATCTCATACTGAAGAACCTAATTTTTGTCTAGACTTATCTCCTCATCTGTTAATGTCCTCCCTCCCCTCCACAGAGGGAGTTCCCACTAATTAAAGGGTTCATTGTTGGTGCCAACAAACCGCAGCACTGAAGCCCCTCGGGTGGAAAAACGAGACCGGTAAAAATGTGTCAAGACTGATATGTTCCTGTCACAGTTCTGAGCCCCTCAGACGCCCCTTATGCGTCAATGAACTGACGGTAAAAACAGGCCTCTTGTTGTGGTTTCCTTTACATCACATTTTGGTTTCAGAACTTGCAGGACTGTGAACAAGAGGGATAAAAACAAACTTGAATAGTAGGCTTTGAATGTGATGTACAGTAGACATGTTTGTTAATAATTAGTATCGAAGAGAATTACATTATTTGATAACACTTCTAAATTTGCCAGGGTTATCAAGCGAACTCTGCTGAGAAAAAACACCATCGCAGTAATGGAAGTGATTTATGTTCACCCGTGCACAGACAGAGTGTGGCTTGATTTATTGTCCCCCAGGAGAAAGAAAGACAGACACTGTGAAAGATGTCATTAAGCCAACATAAATGTGCAGAAGACGCCTCTGTGAGTCCAACGGTGTACAGCAATGTAGATTATCATGAGTGTATGGATAGCAGGGGTAGTTCCTCTGTGTGTGGTTTCTTATTGGGACTAAGGCAAGCCAGGACTCCCTGAAATTTAAAATAGTCATCATTGTCGTGAAATTGATTTAAAAACTGATTTAATTATTATATTTGTCACATAGCCTACACTTTGTAATTTGTTGTCATGGCTCTCTCTTCCCCAGTTTTCAGTTAGAGTTCCTTCCAATGAGTGGAACAGCGCCCCCTGGATTTTAACAGCCGGTAAATGCCAGTCAGTCTCTGTGGTGAAAGAAGATATTGCTGGCACAGTCGAGGTCATCATATGGAGTCTAGCTCTCGGAGGTTTTTCCTCGCTGTATATTGGCTGCGGACCTCTGAATGTATTGAGTGTTTTCGAGTTTTCCAGTATTTGATATTGTGTGCACCTTTCAGGAAGGAGCGGAGGGCACACTAACACGATATGCTGGTACGGAATTAAAGTAAAATAATATACATAATTATCCTCACAAAATATCAAGCTGCAGGCTACATACTGTATGTTTTGCTGACAACTCAAAAAGTGTTTTCACTTAACTTTTACTTAAACTTTACTTACTTGACTGTGATAATTGTGTCGATGCTATGTGTGTATTTTTACAGTAAATAAATACATCTCTTCCAACTTGTAATGTTCTACCAAGACAGTGGCGGAAATAAAAATAGCCTCGAGGTGATAAATCTATTTAAATCAAAATGCAAAAAACAGTTAATTACACTAACGGGCAGTAAAAGTTTGTGTAACTTAATTAAACCGCAGCAGCGAGTCTTTCCCAAGTTCGCAGGCAGCAGGAATCAAGAGTAGTATCGGGACATCGGCAGCGGGTACGAGAGCTGGTATCCGCAGCAACCAAGTCCAGTTGAGTATACGGGTTTGTAGTACTGAGCTGTATGTGGCTCACATACAGCTATGGTAAGCCCCAGGGGGAAAACTTGATTCAGTCGGCACCTGCACTGCTCAAACCAAGCTAAACTCTTTCACGCAGTACTCAGCGTGAGTTTGTGACACTACTTAGGGTTGTGATGCTTTCATTTATATGGCTGGTCAGTTTGGTAACATATAAAAGGTAAGTAGGTGGAAGAAGGTGAAAACCTTTGTCAGTGTTTTGACAGTGAGACTGTACTCTGAGATCTTAGATTGCACCACAGTACTCTTGCTGGCTAAAAACCTGAACAGCTTTCTACCAGTAGCCCCACAAAGACTTTTAGATCTCGTCTTTCTGAACAGGTTTTTTGGTTGTTGAATGATGTCCTAATCCTGCAGGGGTTGGCCTTAATCACTCTTCTACACCTTGGTATCACCCCACTCCTTCAGGGAGGGCCACTGACAGCTCGTCCAGCAATGTAAATATAACTGAGCTTTAGCTTTAATGTAGAAGACTAACATAACAATAACAGGATAATAGAATAATTGTGATTACTATATTTATCCATGAGTCACAGTGAGAGCTGTGTAATTGTGCAGTGCGAGTTGAGACCTGAGTCATTTTTTGAGTAGAACAGTGTGACCGTAATTCAAATTATCTGGAAAAAAGAAAAAGAAAAACAATATTCAGGATTTTAATGGACCTACCACAGTTTCTCCTGTGTGGCACTGCCCTCAGGGGTAAATAGTCTCTGATTAAAGTCATCCGGTTACTGTAACTGAGCTGTCGTCATTGTCTGAACGTCACTGCGGGTCTGTCCAATGCTCCTGATCAGACAGTGTAATTGACCTATTATTATGAAGCAAACCCATTTTTTGTAGAATTCACAGCACTTATACATATTACTTTTATAAATAAATACATATATATAAATATATATATATATATATATACACCTATGTACCTATGCTATATTTTCTCTTTCTCATTTTACACACAACAACAAAAGCAGATTATTAAATATTCACATCCATATGTGATAGTTGAACATGGGGCTGGGAGATATATTGAATTAATACAGTTAATTCGATTTTTTTTTTTTTTTCAGATTCACAAAAGTAATATAAGCTTTCGCTGTTTCCTTGGAGATGCCCACATGTGTGAGCTTAGTCAAACACAGTCAAACGCATTTGAAAAACATCTGGAGCAGCTGATGTTGACGAAATAAGACCGTAGAAACGTAGTCATGTTACTTCAGTGATATGGAAATGGTCTGGTTTTGCAAAGTCGAAGGTTGAACAGACCACCGTGCTGTATATAGTTTGTCAAAACTTTTAAGCTTGAACTAAAAGTGGCAGAAAGAGAAACCTGTTCCAGCATGTGAGACAAAAGCGTGCAGCGGAATGGGAGCACTGTCTCTCTCTTCCAGATCCCCGTCTCGATTCCAAAACCACAGCCGAAAAGCAGCTAATATTAGCTGCCCCACTTTCCAGTGTCACTCTGTGTAACAAGACAGGGCACTGGTGGAAGAAAATTACAGAAGGATTGGCATTTTATATTAGGAAAAGACATGTTACCCATTTACATATAATTTATTTTTTTGTTCAACAGATAACGCACAGTGACACCCTGGCAAGTGCTGCTGTTTTGTTATTGGTGCACCGCTGCTTCTAGTGTTTTTCTTTACAATGTTTACAATACGTAGAAGGATAATAGCCTTGCGAGTGGTACTTTTCTTTTGTTGGTCTTGCACATAGAGCATAAGGAAAACTATTTTTTGAATCATCTTTTGTCTTGAGTTTTTTGTAGGGAATTATGAATCAACGATAAGACTGAAAAAAAAAAAAAAGCCCTAGTTGAACATGTCACTGCAAAACCATGGACATTAAGCTGGGCTTTCAGGCTTTCCACCAAATTTTAGAAGCTGGCTGCAGGTTCAGCCACGAGAGCATTAGTGAGTCAACCCCTGATGTTGGGTGATTAAGGTCTGGCTCACATGGACCTGGCTTTGTGCATGGGGGAATTTCCATGTTAAAACGGGGAAGTGGGACATACACAAACTTTAGCCAAAAATCTGGAAGAATGCTATAGTCTAAAATAGTGAATGTTGCATTAAGATTTACCTTGACTGTAACTAAGGGGCCCAATCCATGAAAGACAACTCCAGTAAAAAAATATAGAAAACTATGTGGACTTGCATATTATGTTTAATGATCTCGTGGTATGTATATTGTTATGTTGTTCATCTCCAACAATGTCATCACGGCCCTCTCCAGGACCCCCTGGAAATCCAGATTTAAAACCTAAATGTGGTTTCCATATACTGTAATGAATGACTTTCTCCACTGGATGGGGCTGAGTCACTGAGGTGCCATTTGCAGGGGTGTCTGGTCTCCGTGCTTGCGTTGAGAACTCAAAGATCAGGACTTCAGTTAAAAGGAAGTGAACAGGATTTGATGCTGCGATTAGAGCTTGTTTCTGTCCTCTGAGCAGCAAGAAATACCTTTCAGGACGGAAAGTTCAAAGGTCTGAATTATAAACAGTATTCTGTCTTACTTACTATTTATTCCTCCCTCGCATGATTTGCCTGCTCACTGCTGTGACCTACAGAGGAAGTTCTGCTTTGACCTTAAAAGGGCCGGTTCACCCAAATTTCATGAACACAGTCCTCAGCTACCTCAGGCCTTGTAGAGAGTTTTGCTGTTTTGTGGTCAGGCTTTGAGCTATCTGTCTCTCTGCCAGATGTCATAGGGACTGTTTTTTTTATTTTTTGATAGGAAGGAATAAAAACTGTTGACATTGACGGCTGTAGCTTAACCCAAATAATGAGGGCACCGTTTCCAGAGATATATGTTGCTGCTGAACCATTTATATGTCATTTTTCAGTGCTATGAACACCACGGGTCAAATTCCATTCACCTCCAGTGTATTGGAGTTGCAGCAGGAATCTCAGAGACAGATACTGTGAAACCTGAACATATAAAAACTATCCGCATGGCCTCAACCATGCTTTCAAAATGCTATTTAAGTAAAAGTACAGAAGTACTATCAGTAAAAAATAATTAAAGTATCAAAAGTAAAAGTACTCATTGCACAGTATTTACTGTTGTAGCTGCTCAAGGTGGAGCTACTTTTAACTACTTTCTATGCAGTTCGCTAGTTTAGTCCAGAGCTTCCTAACCTAGGGCTTGGTTCACTCCTAAGGGTCACCTTAATCTGATATACTTACAGAGGTAGATGATTTTATAAAGTTCATTGTAATTTAGATACTTTATTTTTCTCTGTAAGAAAAATCCGAGATGTTATATATAACGCATACAATGAAGAAGTTAAAACAGAAACAAACAACGTTAAGGTATTTTCTTCAGCCCTCTGAGCCATATTTAATTTAGCAAAGGATACATTCACAACAGATAATTAAATAATACCACTGCAGCATTAACTACATCTTAATTCAGCATGTATTGACAACAGACAAGAGCCAACAAGACAAACAAGACACACCCTCCACAGTCTATAAACACACTGCTGTTGGATACAGACTCTGGGTACTTTATTCCTTTTTTTTTTTTTGGTAAAATGTCAGTGAAATATATGCAATATGTAGTAACAATGTTTGTTTCTCCCTGTAAAATACTGAACTGTGATGAATCAGCCCATTAAATCCGAAAGTTTGTAGGATTTTAAGCCTTTAAGTCTTATGCTTTTTTTCCTGGTCTCGTTAAGAAGATGTTTGAGATGTTTGCTCGTTTTGAAAAACATGTGCTAAAGGTGCTGCCCTTGAAAATCCTTACAAAATAGTAAAAAATAAAAACGAATACTTTATTTTAGGCCTAGAAAACCCACCAAATATCCTGCCTGTACTTCACTGACCAGTTAATACTTAAAATAACTCAAACCATGACTGAGCCACTGATCTGTTTCTGTTATGCCACCATATATCATATATCATATATCATATATCTAAGTGCTTCAGTATTTATGAAAGTTCTGCAGCATCACCATTTGATGGCTAAAACAAACAAACAACAAAAAACAATCAACATAATCTCAGTAGTACACCTGAATGTATATTACAAACAAAACAATGTTTTTTTTTAAAAACCGAACAATGTTTGTAGTAAAACACAGTATGTAATAATGTACTGTATATAAGCAAAGGTATGGGTTATTGAAAATGTCAACTTCCACACTAACTGGTTGGGGCAGCAGATGTTAAAACTCTGAACTTGTGATTCAGCTGTGAGACTTAAGAGTTTACTGCCTTAAATATCCCTAATTCCAATCAAAAGCAAAGTCATTTTAATCCTGTGCATATGCGGGTACTACCACCACACTAATAATTACAGATCGAATTACGTACTGTTTTTCAGCATCCTCTTTGGTCCTCCTGTAATTTCAGTCCTGTCCTGAGTGTGGTCTTGAAAGTGGATCTCCGAGTTTTTATCGTGGGATGGATTGCTTCCTTCTGCTTTTTCCCTCCCCTTTTTATTAGCTCAGTGTGACAATGTAGGCTAATGTGAGAGATGGAAACATGCCAACACCAATAAATAGCCTAAGACTATTTGAGAAACCAATTTGACGCCAGAAACATATTAAAGCGATCAGGAGAGTGAGAGCTCATCATGGGCTGCTGTAGTGGCAGCTACAGGTAGGTACTAGTAGTAGGTACAATTCTCTTTTGAGAATATATTAGTTTACAAACAGTTCCTCTTTGTACCCATGTACCCATGGATGTACTGACAACTGTCACTGGATTACCCTGAAGAAAACCTCTTTTTTCTGTGATTTCTCAGCTGATTTATGGAAGTTTTATTCGCAATGGACTTCGCCAATCACAGTTTTGACTCTGAGAAGGACTGCGATTTTTAAATTTAAACTAACGTCACTTTGCCTCACCTTGAGAACCAAAAATGGCCTGAAAATGTCACATCTTTTATGAGTGGGGTTCGTAAAATCTCTGCACCTTTGACCTCTTCTTTCTAGAAGTTGACTATTCAGCCTGTTATCCATTGTTTCGACACAGGCCAAGAAATCTGCCAATCAACCAGATGCTCAAACTCTCCTTTCTTTAAGCCATAAAGAGTTCTTAATGAAAAAAAAAAAATCAAGATTGCCAAATCAAACTTTAAAGAATTCAAAATGACATCAATATACTGTTTTTGGACAAACATCTAGTGGTCATTAAAGGAAATGCACCTTCTAATTTCAAACCAGCCTTACTGAGTATCTCTACTTATACCTTAACCTTTGCTTCCCAAGTTTATAAAGCCAGCCCCCATTCAAACCTCTGAGGTGTAACTCTTACAGCTAGATGTGAAATTTCCCTAAAATGACAAAGCCTTGATAGGAATGTGTTTAGTTGTTATTTGCAGTTGGTTAACAGGGATGACAGCTGCCTAGTTGTCTCCTCTGGTTTCTGTGACGGGAAATGCCGTTGGAATTTCCTCGGTAACACAATGAGTCACATCGCCAGGTGATGTGGCAATGGGCATGGTCTCTGTCACATTCGGCTTGTCTGTGTTGCTTGTGCCTGATTCAGGGGTGACCGTACTTCCCTCTTCCATAGTGACAGATGTCATGGCGGCGGTGGTCATGGCAGCAGTTGTCATTGGTGCTGTGGTCTGATCGGTGACAAGAACTTCCTCCGATGACTCCTCAGAAGATTGACTTTCCGAAGACTCACTTGATTCAGATGATTCCTCTGACTCTGACGAAGAGTCTCTGTTGTTGGAAGATTCATTAGGCCACCAAAACCTCCCATTCCCATCCAGCCATATCTGTTTCATGTCATTGCCAGCGACGTCGGCATCATGACGCCAGCGCCGACGGATCTGTGGAGGAAATATCAAATAAATGAGTCTTTACACTCTGATACCTCCAAATAAAGGCCACAATTCCTCGTCTGATTTCCGAGCCCTAGAAATGACATTCATATGGGATGATTCTGCGGCACACAAATCATATTCAGTGTGTCAATGTTCAGTGCCAGTGCAGCAGGTAGTATGTGCTTTATGTGCCGAGGCAGAAAGTATGGGCGTAGAGGTCAGGGTGGTGAATGTTGCCAGAGACTGTCCGGTCATCTAACAACTGAAAGTTTAAGAACATAATTAAACACAATCCGGAAAATTGTCTTTTAAAGTCAAACTGAATTTGATGTCTCCTCACTTTTTGTGAAAGGAAATATAAACTATAGTGACGCTGCAGCTATTGTGCATAATTGTCTGTTTTTTCAGAGAATAAAAAAATGTTTGCAAAACATATTTGTGGAAAAAGTGTAAGATTCAAGCCTCTGAGTGGGTGTTGCCTATAGCAGCACTGACATTGACATTTGAGGGCCAGCCGTGCTAGAAGACCCCACGGTGCACTACTGACTGGAGCATGTCACGGCCCTACCCCGCCAACATTGATACTGGACATTTTTCTCCCCTCTTTCAACATGCATACATAGTCGTGGTCTGTCAGCGATTTGGGACATCTGTCCATCTACATCATTCAGCATTTGGGAGGACACAAAGTGCTGTTAAGTTTAGTCGGAAGCTTGTTAAACTGAGGTTGCTAGCGCTTGCAGTGGTTCCCGCTTGACATTACTTCTCGTTCATCTTATTTTAAGACCCGCTGTATCAGTGGCAGCTCCTGCACGCTCGTTGCTGAGTTCGTCCCCAGCTGGATAACCGCTTGGTGACTATTGAAACTGAAGGGACAGCAAACTATTTTCATTGTCTGCCCACACAAATACTGCACAAATCAAATTTGTCTTTTTGGGAAGGCAAGTTACAAGAACATGAGAGAGCAAGGAGAAGTGAGGCAGGGAAGATTAATATGCAGTGTTGTGGTTAGCTCACCGATTTAGCGGAGGTTGTTGTAAGAAGAATGATTACGAGGGCGGTTGTCAGAAGCTTCATCTCTCCTCTTGTCTGCGGAGGAGGGAAGCCACAAGCGAAAAAACAGAGTCACTCACACACAACCAGAAACAAGACACTGACAGAGGCTGGGCATGAGAATCAGGTTCATACTGGAAAACTGGAATAATCTGTACAGCGGCTAATGTAATTGACGTAAAATCCACCATGTGTTTTCAAAAGAGATAAATATTCACATACTTGGTGAGGAAAAGTTGCTCATAAAGCCTTAAAATATCATACGATATAAATGAAAACAAAAACATAAATCAAAATAAAGATAGAAAAAGAAAATAAATGTTAAAACTTACCAGTTTCCCTTAGTTCTTTCTAACTTCTCTTAAATCTGGTATAAAATAATGGTATTTTGTGCAGCTGTGATTAGTCTCGATTTCAGTGCAGAAAGATGTCTGATCTCGACTCAGGACTGGTTCATATATGCTGCCTGGGCAGAGACGCTGGGCTGGGCTGGGCAGGGCTATGATGGTTAGAGGATGGAGCATGAGGATTGAGCAAGACCTGATTGTCTGAGGCTGGAGTGGACGGGACGGGCTGAAGAGGTGGTGAATCAGAACGAGAAGTTGTTTTTTTTTATTTTTCTTTGGTAAATATATAGATATTTTAATATATATTTCAAAACTTGTACAGGGTGTACATGGGCTGTCCAAAATACCAGGAACACTTGAAGTACACTCCAATGACATATTACACAATAATGTTCAAAAATATTCAGACGCTTTGCTGTGGCACCCCAGATTGCGTCAATCTTAAAGACTTTTAATTGATTGGAGTCCACCTGTGGCAAATTGAATTGATTGGACATTGTTATAAAGTCACAAAAAAGCCACACACAAACACACAAGCCTGCAAGCTTTCAAAATCTAAGTATTTTTTTTTTTCCATTGTATCCTACAACTTATGTCCATATTGGAAAATTCCAGACCTCAGGATTCACAAGAAATGTCAGTGACATCAGCCAGTGTGTGTGCGTGTGTATGACACAATTGTGTTACTTCATCACTCTGAAACCCCCCCCCCTCTCTCTCTGTTCTCGTCAGGAAAATCACACCATCACATCATGATCACCCCGCCTTGGCGTCTGGAAAAATTATGATGGACATTTTCTTAGCCATATTAGCAGTTGACATTTTTGGTCTTAACTACTATTGGACGGATTGCCATGAGATTTGGCACAGACATTCATGGTTCCCAAAGGATGAATCCTAATCCCATTCCCCTGATTTTCGGCTGGTATCAGATATGTACATTTCTGCGCTACTATTGACACCACAGTTTTAAAGCTACCAAACTCCAATGAGAAATAGAAAAAGTGTACGTGACTTACGTATATTGTACTGTCTGTTACAGCTGATTCATTCAATCAGATATCTGAACATATCAAACACTAATCAGATTGGTGTAGCATACTGATATGCTTATCAACACATAATATAAGGAAAAAGCCTCCTGTATTATCTTGGCAGTAGTGCAATACAGGATACCAGAACATCTGTACACATGATGGTTACTATGACACACACACAACATCATTGTCCCAGCAAACAAACCGCAGGTCTCCAACAGCATGAGACATAAACCTACTTCGTGCTGTAAACACACCTTCACGCACGTATCCCTTGTGGAAGTCTTTGCACAAATTCAGTAAATTTGCTGGGTCAGAGTCGGAAATAGCTGGAAAAACAGTTTCAGCCACATCAGTTACACTTTATCCAGAGCTGTTCATGGGAAAATTTCAACTCCGGTCAATTATTACCATCATCCAACCACAGTCTTTCCTCAGATATGGTCATGTATCAGACAACTAACACAGTTTATGGTTAAACTGTAAAAACAAAAGATCATCGCTGTTGTGGCGATTTTGCTGATTATTGGTCAACTCATCAGTGAAGAAAGGAGAATGGAGAAATTATCAATACAAGTTTATGTGCGTGATGCTGTCTCCATTCTCTAACTTGGTCTCCTGTGCTCAGTCTTTTAACCCCTACAGATTATGCCAAAAATACTTTACACCCATAAATGACCCAACTCAATGCCTCTACGGTACATGGAGTTATTCTACTGGTTCGCTGTAAACGGGTCTGGAGGGTGATCCCGGTCTGGAGCCATGGTTGTCTGGCTTTGCCCATGGATTCTGGCAGACACCAATCGTCTAGGCAGCCAAAAGCAGACATCTCCTTTGACCTTGGCTACTACAGCAATGCTGCTTCACTGCCCGACGTCTCAAGGAGAGAAGATGGTGTGCCTTTCAGAAAGATTTAATGCTGTTTCCCACGAGCCTTGCTCAGGGACAGCCTTACAACATTTCCTGGAGGATGTGCCAGAACTGTTGCTCATTTTAATATCACAGACCTGCCTCACACGTCTGCTGTTTTACATCAAATTATAGTATATGAAAAGAAACATATTCCTGTTATAAAGACAAAACTTGAACTAAAGTATATCTTGTGCTGTCATGATATATTTTCTGGTAATAGCAAGAAAATCTATATGGAGAAAAATATCACATTAAGGGACTGTATGAGAAGTATTTAGATTGGGAGGAGGCGTTGAACCTTAAGCCCTCCCCATCGTTGTTAATCCCCCAACATCTCACAGTAATAATTCAATTCAATTCAATTTTATTTATATAGCACCAAATCATAAAAGGAGGTTATCTCAGGGCACTTTTCATGTAGAGCAGGTCTAGACCGTACTCTCTATAGTTATATTTACACAGACCAAACATTCCCACATGAGCAAGCATTTGGTGAGAGCAGCGAGGAAACTCCCTTTTAACAGGTAGAAACCTTGAACAGAACCCAACTCATGGTTGGCGGCCGTCTGCCCCGACCGGCTGGATTAAGAGAGAGAGAGAGAGGGAGAGTCTATGACACTGGCTCTTAACCTTTTCAGGTTTAGCTCTTCGTTGATGACTAATGGTGCATGTGAAAGCTTTAAAATCTCTATTTTGACTTTTTCAAAAGTAAATCTGTTGGATCATGCTTTTAATTTGAAAAGTAACTAGTAACTATATAGTAGCTGAAATAAAATGTAAATTTTGGTTGAGAAAAAAAATATTATTTCATTATTATACATGTACATGTCTCACCGTTCAACTTTGAGAATTTCAGAGTAGATTTACTTGAGTAGTATACTAATGTGCATTCCTATTACTAATACCATAATGACGGTGTGATTGAAAGAATAATGACTCATAGTCAGTTCCGTCACAGTACTGGCAGACAGTATCAAGATTCCAGTAGTTAATTAGGACATTAATGGAAATTCTTCCAGCTGATGTGATAAAGTACACTGTGGGAATCTGGAGGAATCATAATTGTTGCCTGGATTATGTTCATCGTCAACTTTTCTAGCTCAGGAAAATGTGATATTCTTTTAAAAAAACAAGTTGTAGCGAGGTGGTCGGGTTTGGGTGGTCTGCAAATAAAGCACAGGACTTTGGAGACCAGGGTTCGCATCCTGCATCCTGTGTGTGGTTGGTTAGATTTAGGCTACTACTACTATTACTACTACTTTGGTTAGGTTTGGGAAAGTTATTATTTTGAGTATTAAGGTACTAAAAAAATAAATCAAATCACTGATGTCTTTTTGAAGACTTTTCCAACAGCAGCATTTTCCCGAACCTTCACCAAGTGCTTTGATTTGCCTGAATATAACCATAAAAATGTTAATCGTGCTTTCTTTTTGCCATGAAAAGATACTTTAGTGAAAACATATCTGAGATTTTGCAAGATACGTAGGTTCAAATCAAAATGTTTCCTCATTTTGTTGATAGTGAACACAATCCAGATGTCATGACATGTATTTCATAATGTAATTTCTATCGCTACATATACTGTATATAACCACCATTCAGCCACAACATTCAAACCGGTAACTGGTTTTAATGTTGTGTTGTGTATGCATCATAAAATAATGAAATTCTGTATTTACAGAGCCACGCTGATCAGATCAGTTCTCCCACGCAGCACTGGGATCAGCTGGTCATGTTGCTGTTATAGTAGTCATAATTACTGCTCAGTATGTGTTGGTGTTTTTTGGTTTATTTGGTGTTTCTAACACTATGACTTTATTACATAAGTTGTCTAAATGCGAGGGAAAAAAGTAGGTAATATAATATTTCTTCATACAAAACAATGAGTCACAGTGGAGACTGATCTGCGTAGTTAGAGCACAGACCTGTTTGTCTATGACATAGGTTTAGTATTGTATAACAAGCTGATTATTCCAAATCAAATTATCAATAAAATATGTGGTGTAGTCAACGTCCTCATAAAGGTGGACGTTAGAAATGTACGGCGAACTGTGTGATCCAACCAGGACTATGGCTTTTGACTATATTTATTTACTATTGCCACCAAGAGAAACCGGAGGCTGAGACACAAAACCAGAAATGGAACAAAGGGAAAAATGGGTGGTTCATAACGTCAATAGACACCTTTTGCGGCAGAGATTTTGACATGTCACAGCAGGATCACATGTGTGATTAATAATATTAATGATGACTGCATTCCATTCGGGTCAACCAGTTCCATGTCCCTGGTATTGTGCATGCTAGCTGACTGTCAAGGCTTACTGGGACAACACCGGTGATTTTGGACACACCTGTGCTCTTCCTGCTATAAGGACAAAAGGCTCACACATAGAAGCTTCATATCCTGCCGGTTCTATTCAGATGCAAGGCTTTGGAAAAACCTGTAGCTGCTTGGATTATATGCTTTTATCCACACATCAGGCAAAAATACTGATACCATACTGAACATATCTACAAAATGGTTACTAATAAACACACAATGTGCTTTGGGAACTATGTAGGAAATCCTATCGTCATTTGTTCAACAGTACACAATCTGTCCCTGAGGACAGCAGAAGGATGTTGTGTATGTCATAATTTCGAATTCCTACAGGATCCACTTGTGGAGACTAAGTCATAAAACCTTGGTTCAGGTTGACGAATGATTGTGCTCTTGGTTAAATATCACAAAGGTCAATGCTAACCTCCAGTTTGGGGTAAGTCAAGACCTTAACGCTCACTTATGCTCAGTGCTAGATATGTATACGGATACGGACGGAGCCCTCTGTTCGAATTCTGTGTTCATTTTGTCTGTATTTGTGAACATTTTTCTGAAAGCTTGTGGATATGGACGAAACGGAGCAGTATCAATAGAAATCGTGGGGGCAGTGTAGCCAATAGTTTAAGCGAGACACGACCAAAGGACACAACAAAGAAATTTAAAAAAGGACGGTTGGGAGGAGATTGGACTCCACCGTTGCCATGGTTTTTGTTGTCAAAAACTCTTCACTCTGAGTTGCCCTCTAGTGGATGTATCGTTTAACATTCATGCCAATGCAAAAGACGAATGGAAGTATGTGGGCAGTGACAGTTAAGTCATTTGACATGGACACATGCATATTGTCCTATGTAAAGGGAGCATAAATAGGCCTTTACTGTTTGTTCAAGAAAATCAAATGACCGTTTTTAAAGACAAATCGTAAATCAAGTACAGTTTTTTTTATGATTACATAACTTTCTATTTACAAGAAAACCCTTTTCTGTCATAATTATTCTGTCAACTTTAGTACTGACTTTAAACATGTATCTGTTTCTTTTTTTATTCTCCATGTTTTTTTTTTTTTTTTTGCCTTGATAAACTTAATTGTCTGTCCTCAAAATATTTTAAATACTTCAAATGTCTTAAATGCTCCTTTACATCAAAAGCCAGAAGCATAGTAGCTTTTTTTAATCAGTTGGGGGCTGTGTGTCTGTATATGTGTATGTACATGTTATAGATGTATATATATATATATATATATATATATATATATATATATGTGTGTGTGTGTGTGTGTGTGTGTGTGTGTGTGTGTGTGTGTGTGTGTGTGTGTCATGTTATATGAAAAGTACGAGGATCTGATAAAAACTCAGCTTTTCAGACTAGAAGCTGCACACTGTCTCTGTGTTGCATCTTTAATGTAACAAACCCTGGTGATTACCGACATCTAGTGGCAATAAAAATCTTGTACATCCTTAACTTCGGGAGGCGGACAGATTAACAGAAACACCTCACATTGCCAACATCAAAATTTCTAGGCCACGGATGGTATAAAACTTTTATGAGTGGCAATACTAATATTCACCTATACAGTACAAAGTACTTAACACACATTCAGCTCAACATAAACCGTTTCAAATGGGAATGAGGAACTTTGATATAGAGTATGTTCACTATTTCTGTGCCACTTGGTTATGCACACCCATACAGCACTTTTGGCAGGATATTACAAATTAATGATCTTCATTACTGGCCAACAGTAAATATTCCTTGCAAACTGACAAAAATCAAACTCATTAACTTAACTATTGCCAAGAGTGTAATCTTGTGAAGTGAAAATGAAATTGCAGTAACACAATGGAGAAAAAAAACTCTTCTTTGAACATATTATTAAGAAAACACTATCTCCTTTAAGAACCCCTAAAGTTATAAATACTTTCCCCAAACCTTTGTACTAACTTGCTAAGAGTCTATAGCAGCCCCGTGAAGCTGTGATATATAAATGCTAATGTCAGCATGCTAACATGCTTATAACGACAATGCTGACATACTGATGTTTAGCAGGTTTTCTTTTTTTTTTCACTATACTCACCATCTTCATTTATTATGCTAACATTTGCTGACTAGCACTAAACACAGTGTTGAATCTTTACAACATGGCGGCACTATATTACAGTGTTTAGGTTGCATATTGTTGTTGTTTTCATGCACTGTACACAAGACATACAACAAAAAATCAACAGCACAACAAAAAGGCAGTTTGTTGATGTGGGGAGCTGGGACGCCGCCCCCTCCAAATATCCAGGGCGAGTTCAATCTGGTAACACTGGACCGTTTGCTACAGTTTCCAGGTTGAATGACATGTTTCCTCGAAATGGTGTGAAACGGTGTGCAACGGGCTTTGAGGCACGTTTTCTCTGGTTTGGTGGGTGTGTCAGAGGTGTTACCCAATCAGCAGCGAAGTGTATATAAAGCCCACCGTATTAAAAAGTCTGCCATAGTTGCAACGCTTGAGTAACCCAACAGGGTGTACAACGCACCATAGTTTCCGACAAACGCTTTCTTACATTTTGTCGGGGCTGAATGTGCCCTTAGGGAGAAAGTCTATTTAGGCATGTTAAACATAAATTAATTAGATAATGCTAAATATTTATGAAATAAAAATTGTTTACGCGTACAATATGCCTGCTAGTCTGTCAGCGCCTGTCAGCACTCATTAAAAACTGGTCCCAAATTGTATTTGGTAAATTTCTGTGTGAATACATATACTTCTTGGGTGAAGGGCACCAGCCAAATGAGATTGTATGTATGTCCTTCCAAGTTTAGGCAAGCAGGTGACCTGAGGCTGCTCTCTAATTAGTTGCTTCAGATTTTCCACAATCCCACTTTTATTGGCAGCAAATCGGCATTGTTTTTATGTTTTTTTAATCTAATGTGATTGGACAATTCTTGACGCTGTCTCTCATGTTCACATCCGCCATTTATTAACTATGGATGCGTGGCTGTAACTCCTGCTCCTTAGCTAGCCAACCGGTACTTTCAGGAGATGGCAACTTCAAGTGGAACAGCGGACATCAAAGAAAATGTAGTTATTTGGTTACAGAAACATCCTTTCACAAGGCTTCACTGGTAGAAAAAAAAACGCATGAAGGAGTTTGGACTGGATTAACCCGAATTACAAAATGTAGCCTGGGGCCTCTTCCGCTCTTGTTATGACAAACTGATTTGGTTAGCTGGATGTGGTGCAAGTAATGCCTTTTATTGCTTACCCTGTTTTCAAAGTGTTGGCACCGAAGCGTTTTGGACAATGAAGGGATTACAAGACCTGAAACATCTCTGAAAAATGCGAACAGCATTAGAGTAGCCACAGCCAATTTAGACGATAGTAGGAGGCTACATTTTTTTGGCAGGCTTAGCGTTGCTGAACAGCCAGATGAAGGCTAAAGGACTGGGAATTGAATGCACAACGAAGAGGTGATAAAAGATCAACACATCTTGTCCAGAATAACAGACTGTAAATTTTGTGGAGCCTCTGGGTTTGCTTTGCGTAGCCGTGATGAGAGAGAGAGCTCCGATAAGCCTGGGATATTCCGTAGGTTGGTGGATTTTGTTGCCGCCCTTCGATGGAGTTCAAACAGCACCTTGAGAACGCCATTGTATTAAAGGGAACCTCAAAATCTGTGCAGAACGAGCTACTGGACTGTATGTTGTCTGTTGTGAGTGAACACATCCTCAAAGAAACCCAGAGCAGGGATTTTTTTTCCTCATTGCCAGTAGATGAGAGACTTGATTTTACCACACATTGACAAATCACAGATAGATTTTTTTTTTCTTTACTTCATCCCTCTGCAGTCAGCTACAGCTGAGTCCATTGCTACGGTACTAAATGAGCGTCTTGCTGCCATCCTTCCTGATGGAGCCAGTGTGATGAGGGCTAACACTGCAGGTGTTCAGAGGAAAGTGCAAGATGTGTACCCAAATGCCCACAACATCCATTGCTACGCACATTTGAAGAAGTTGTTGAATGCTTGTGAGGAAACAGGTGGTTTGTTACAGTTGGCAGTTTGAAAGATCAAGGACGTACACTGCAGAATGGTAAACATCTCACAATCTTATCTTTCGTTCTTTGCTGAAGAAGAATACAATTTGTATGATCAAAAATATTATAGACTTTTGTGGGAACAACAGGTTTTGTGTATTGAGACTGAGTAAGGGTGCATGTGACAGAGAAGTTGAAATAATGTGGCATCTCTTGGTGCATGTGCAACTCTTCACCTCAATAACCCCTCCCCTTGTCTATGACCACTGAGAAAAAGCCTTCCTGTTTCTTAAGGATATAATATGTAATCCAATTTAGAGTGCCTTTTTACCTTCTCTGCACAGAGACACACTACTGTATCTCTACTGAGCTGTTTGAACTGTGCTGTAAAATAAAGCCTAGGTTAGAAATCATTATTACCTTTTTATTATTCAGCGCTAATGGGCATTAGAAGTCTGAAATAGTTCATCACCCTCAAACCTGAAAGGAGAATTTGTAATGTATGATCAACTGAGTCAATTTAATTTCAAGGTATTTCTAACCTCAGTATTCTTCTAAGACTTAAGCAATAATCTCCAGCATTCACATATTCACCTTTTTTTCCCAGCAGATGGCAGCAGAAGGTTCTATAAATGATCTTGGAGTTAGCTAATATTTTCCTATTCTTTTTATGACCTTATAGAATATAACAATGGCAGTAAAATGAACTGCGGTTGTTCCTTATTTTAGCAAGGGAACTGTTGCCTGTTTGTGACTTTAGTCCATACAAGTGAAATGGCCATTTATTTCCTCTCTACATTTTAGGTGCTGCTCAACCTTGAAAGGAATTGAAACCTATCCCAGAAACACCATGGCCCAGGAGAGGCTGAATGCATTGGCCATGTTGCCAATGTTAAAGAGAATTCATGTTTTTATTTCCACCCACCACTTGACGTCACCTCACAGTTATGAAATTGTAAGAGATTACACTCTTTGAAACTGTTGCTGGTGTTCATATTGATTAAGTTAACTGAATCCCAAGAATTCAGTATGTTCCTTTTGGTTGTGAGTCTTGAAGTGTAAACACTGATCTTCTTTGAATATGCACTTTTTAAACTCTTCCTCTGCCAGCCTGTATGGTGTTTTCTGTATATGTGACTGAAGCGTCTGTTAAGACTGTAAATCACAGTTCAGAGGAGGACAGCTACACACTAAACTGTGAAGTTAGATACCAACTATCTGTGTGTGTCATAGCTTCAGTGAAGAGTGGGTTTGAGCGAGTTTTAAGGCATCATGACTTGCTTTTTGAACTCCTTCCATGTCAGTCACAGACAACTGCAAAATTCTCAATGTGGCAAGAGGAAAAGTCTCACAAATCATGAGGACATCTGTCAAACACAGGAAAGTGTTTTAGTAAAGAGGAACAGGGTTTACTAACATAAAAAGAATGAAATACAGAGTTAATTAATAAATCTGCATACTATAACTGTAAAAGAAATGGTATCAAACAGCCTGCCCACTGCAGGGCTGTTTCTGTAACTTCTTTCACCAACTCAGTGGCACTAGGTGTATTGTGTGCTGGTGTACATGTGTTTCTCATATTGAGTTTTACTTCAAAAATGTATTGACCACATGGAATCAAAGCAAAACCAAAAAAGTTTCAGTTCATGTAAAAAAAAAAAAAATCCCCAAATGTCTTTTGCAGTTGTGCCTTTTTAGTTGCAGTCACCACTGATAACTGGTTGAATTTAGGTAAAGTTACAGAATGAGGTGACAATAGGTTTGCTTCTTAGGAAAAATGCTTCATATGATAAAACAGCTGCTAAAATTTATACAACTTTTCTCTCCTTTTCCAAAAAGTTTTATAAATCAGTGTGTTCAAATTCTACAGAAACTTGTAATCCTGAAGTTCAAACGTGTTCAAATGAGAAGAAACCAGAAGCAGCGAAGCTTCAGTGTGCTGAGGAGCCTCAGTGAGACAGAAAGTGAAAGCTGCGACTTATCTTTCATTGAAATTTCTGTTCCGTTAGTAGACACTATACATAATGTGTGTGTGTGTGTGTGTGTGTGTGTGAGTATGTGTGAGTGTATGGTTGTAACTGTGTCAGAGCAGAGTTAAGATATATTGCCCTTCACAAACGCTGCATATATGACTCAGGTTCCCAATTTCAACTAATTAACTGTAATTTCAGTTTTTATCATTTGTTTAGAAAATCCCTGTCATAAATATAACACGCTAAACTAAGATGAAAGGTGAACATAACCTGCTAAACATACCTTGAAACAGTACTGTGCCTAAGGGCAACCTCACAAAGCCACTAACCTGGCTTTATAGTCTTATTTCTTTGCCTTGATATAATCTATGTGAATGATGAGCTAAATATGTCAAAATCTGTCAGAATTTTTTTGAAAACTATGGAATAGGGGTGTGCCACTGGAAATGTGAAACAAACGTCGATTTCCGGTGTTCAAGTCAGCTTCTTGTTGTTTACCCATCCGTCCACTCCTCCCAACATGGCCTGTAACAACATCACCTGACCCCTTTCTTTGCTCCAGTCATCATTACTACAGCTGCCAGGACGCTTTAACACATCCATTTATTGAGAGAATGAGATTATTTTTCTGATCTATCAGTTTTGTCCATTGAAATGGTCTATTCTTAATCTTGTGAAAAGAATAATTTGTTTAGAGCACAAGGCATAGTCTCAAATGGTGAGCATCCTCAGCATGTAAGTAACCATTATGTTCATACTTGGTGTTGTCACTCTGCGGTTTCACACTGTTGTGAGCTTTGAGCGAGGGATGAGTGAGAGAGGAAAAGGCTTCTTCCTGTTTCTCATAGTCTGACACCGTCTCTGCTTAATGAGGCAGTGAATGACCTAAAAGAAAACCACCTGACTATTCAGCCAAGTTCACACAGACAGTAAAGTGTTTTCTCTGAGCATCACTGCCAGCCTCACTCCTCCTATCTTTTTTTTCCTGCTACTTCTCCTGTTATCCAATCAGGAATAAAAAAAGTGACTTGTAAAAATCTGCAAGAAGAAAACGCACAGTTGAACTGAATTTTACTCTTCAAATTATCCCTCGTTATTGACACATAACTGTACTGTAGAATATGTACAGTAACAGTGACTCTGGCTCATTTTAAGGACTGTATTTGTTGCATAGTTTTGTATTCAGATAGTGAATTTACTAGTAAAAGTCCTTGTGCAGTGCTATCCAGATGTTTCTAATGTTAAAAAAATGGTCCCTCCCTTCCCTCAGTGTAATTATAAAGAAGCACAAACACAAACACAAAAACACACACACACACACACACACACACACACACACACACACACACACACACACACACACACACACACACACACACACACACGTGCACAATGCTTAGAGTATTTAGGGCCTGATAATAACAGTGTAGCATAATCTGCTCCCTCTGTTATTACTTATGCTGCCTAGTAATGATGACAAATAGAGAGATGGTGTACCAGTAGTGGAAAGTAACTAAGTACATTTAAAACAACTTTTTCAGTACAGTTTTGAGATGACTGCATTTACTTGAGTATTTTCATTTCATGTTACTTTATATTTCTACTTCACTACATTAGGGGGAGATATTTGCAGATATAGTCGCTTGTAACTTTGCAATTTTAGAATTTACATCCTGTACAAATCTCAAACATTTCCATCTTAAACCCTGACTATGTAACTTGGAAAGAAGAAATAATAATCCTCCTCTTAGAAAAAAAAAGGTTGAAATTATAAGCACCTTTACTCAATTCAGTAAACTCTGTTATAATATGTTAAGTTATGTCAGGTGTGACAAGTTGCCCATGGTGGCTAACGTTAGCACAATTTTGATATTGATGTGTAACATTACTGACTTCATGACTCTTATCTAGTAGAGCTTCTGTTACACTACTCTATGTTTTAACATGACTTATCACAAGAGTAAAACAGAGGCCACTGTTCAGCAAAAGTCACATCGTCTCATCTGAGAGCTACATCTTTCCAAATCATTTTTGTCCCTCATTAATGCCGTAATGTTTTGTTTTTTTTTTTCCTATTTTTTTGTTTTAAATAGTTTTAATTTTTTATTTAAAATATTTTAGATTTTATTTTTTTTTATTTAAATTTCAATATTTTTTTTAATGAAAGTTGCATTTTCAGTTGTGAAAATCAGATGTACCTCATCTACAGCATTAAAACAATAAATTGTGAATTTGCTCTTAATACATTAATTAAATCAAAAAGTGGGAGTTGATAATTTTAGAATCTCAGTGGAGCTGAAGAAAGAATATGGGAAGTTAGAAAAATAACACGGGGAAGCTTATACGGGGTAAAGTAGGAAGAGAGAATAAGAGCGTGGGCAGGGGAGGACCAGAGAGTGTTTAGTGTTTTTGCTTTATCAATGACCAAAGCAATTAATGAATTTTCAAAATTCTTCTTAATTTTTTGATCGACAAATTAATATACAGTCCTAGTCAAAGTTTTTGGCAACCCTGAATTTGAAGTACATAATTCTGAATATCTTTAGAAATAAATGCAAATGAAACAATTTTGTATAACCAGAATATTTTATAAAATGTCCAAGGTTACTGAACCAAAAGAAAAAAAAAAAAAACTAAACTTGCAAAATAATGAAATAATACAAACACAAAATGTACCCCAGACACAATTATTGGCACCCTACATTAATATTTGGTTGCAGTAACAATGGCAGCCTCTAAACATTTCTTGTAGCCATCTAGAAGCTTACATCTGTCTGCTGGTAGTTTCCGCCACTCTTCCATTGCTATGCGTTCAAGCTCTTTTAAGTTTACAGGAGTCCTTTATGCAATGACAGATTTCAGCTCTCTCGCAAGGTTTTCCTTTTCAACCATTCTTTTGTTCTGCTGGATGTGTGCATTGGGTCGTTGTCCTGCTGAGAGACCCAAGACCTTCTCCTCAAACCTTGTTTTCTGACAGTGGGGAGACAGCTTTTTGGTCTAAATGCCTTGGTAATCTCCTGATTTCATCATTCCTTTGATATATTCAATGCCTAGAGTACCAGATGCAGCAAAGCAGCCCCACAGCATGATAGAACCTCCACCATGTTTTACTGTAAGTAGGGTGTTCTTTTCCTTATGGGCTTCATTTCGTCACCTATAAACAAACTGAAGCACTACATTCTCAAAGAGCTCTACTTTGGTTTCATCTGTTCATAGAAAATTGTCCCAGAAAGATTGTGACATATCTGTGAAAGCTTTTTGCAAACATTAGTGTTTCCTTTTTGTACCTTTCTTTCAATAGTGGTGTGCTCAAAAGCCTCATAGGCCTGACTCATTTTGGCAACTTCCCTGGGCTGTTATTTTGGGCTAACAAGACCAGGCCCCTATATAAATGAAAGGGGAGAGAGGCATAACTTCACTTTCAATGGTCACTGGGAAAGAAAAACTGCATGTATAGAATCACCAGTCAAATCTGATAAAAACCACCATCTTTGCTGTTATGGACCTTTCTACTCAAAACTCTCTAAGTGGTTGTCAACTCCTTTATCACATCTCTGGTGTCCTCCTTGACCTTCGCCCATGGAGCCCTACTTGGTTTATTGTGTGGCTATGGTACAAGCTGAAACCACCACTCCAGAATGTTCCAGGTCAGCCTGAAGCTCTTCAGATGTCTTGCGTGGTGTTTTTTCCACAATCTGCATCAACTGTCTCAGACTTCTCTCACTGAGTTTCCTCCAAACATGTCCTAGAGGCATCTGAACACATTTATAACTGAAACTTCTTGATAAAATTATGAACTGTTGAAACAGGGATTTCAGAATCTTTGGCGATTGCTTCGTAGCCTTTGGAATTGTTATGTTTATTGATAATAGGATTTCAGATGCTCTCAAACAGCTCTCTTTACTTCACCATTATGAAAAAGAAACTGGAAACAATAAGCCCCGTTTTATGCAATAAAACCATCATTCATTGGCTAATTCAGGTCACGTGAACACTGAAAATTAAGCTCAAATGAGTCTAATTTGTTTTTTATTTTGTTTGAAGAACTAATTTAATATCATCAAACGGGTGCCAATAATTGTGTCAAGCGAACACTTTATGTCTGTGTTTTTATTTCACTGTATGAAAGCATTTTTGTTGTTGTTGTTGTTCAATAACTTTCGACATTTTATTAAATATTCTGATTGTATACAATTGGAGATATTCTAAATTCTGTACTTAAAATGCAATGCCAGGACCAGGACTCTCCCAATTGTTTTCATCACAACTTTGATCCAAAGCAAAATATCTTGAAAACAAATAGCAGGATTTTCATTACATCTCTTGTATGTATTTATGGTCCCTCGGATCTTTTGGTTCCAACTACTATCAACTTAGGCTTTTGGGGGTTAGCTTGTACGCTGTCTGACTGGGAGTTTGATGGATGATTGGTGTCTGTGTTCAGTTCAGTGCATATATATATATATATATATATATATATATATATATATATATATATATTTATATCACCTTTATCACTTTTATTGCACAAAAAATTGAATACAATCCTGTCACACAATAAAATTTGGACAGAAGCATCAAAACTGTCCCATTATTCTTCATGTAAATGCAAACAAACAATACTGTATTACATACTAAAGGAATGAAAATGACAATCAGAAATGCAGCCTGGATGACCTGCAAAGCAAAGCAAAATCACACTGAGAAAAATGATAACATTCAATAATGAAAAACTCACTCTTATATAGTAGTTGAAATTGATCAAGAACTGATTAGCTGCAGACCAGCCCTTGAAACAGGAGGGGATTCAGTGTTTTGCTCAAGGACACTTCAGCAGGATGAATACATGGGGTTTGAAGGTTTAAAGGCCATCTCTCTATGCCTCTGCACCCTTCAGTTTGATATATGAAAACAATTCATATTAATTTTAAAGGACTGCATGTGATGTAAGTCTGTAGATGGAAAAAACACACTTTACACTCTTAATTTGAAAATAAGTGTGAAACCTGAAACTTAACACATTTTTCTCAAATTAGTCTGCTTGCTGGGTTATTGTTGCTTCTAATACCTTTTATTTTTCAGGAGTTCAATTTCCTTTGTACATGAGTGTTCGCGCAGCTACATTTAAGTTAATAACTGTAAATTTTAAAATCTGAGCATCTACTTTTGCAACAGAAATCTCATCATTTCACAGTTTATGTAAGGAAAAAGTATCTCAGTAGGTGCCAACAAGAACATTCAATGGTAAAAAAGTTAACTGCTCGGCCATGATTTACATCTACTATACATTATTTGCAGTTTTCTGTCACATTATTTCAGTTGAGTTTTTTGTTCTTCTAGGTTTTCCACTGTTGCTCCCAGATTGCTGAAATTTTTAGCCTGTACCCGACAACATATTTGCGTTCACATAATCCACTTCTTTTCAGAAATATTGGATAGAAATCTTTTTTTTTTGTACAAGTATCCTTTGAGAATCATGAGTCCTCTACTGAGACGCTTGTTTTCACAGCGATTTAAGCTGGCACACTTCATACGATTATGCACTGTGTCTATGCAGCCTGAGCTCTTTGAAAGGCTACCTGAGTAAACACTGCTATTTTATTTCCTTTCATGTTTACCTGAGGCTACTTGAACAAAGATCAAGAGAAATATCACATTTGTTCTGCAACTGAGTGCTATCAAGTTATCAAGTCACATAATATAGTGATAAAATGTGATTGTCCTGAACTTATTACACGCAAACTGTAAACACACTCAGAATGGCTCTCGCTGCAGCCTGAGGAGTTCGGGGTCATTTCCGGAGTCAGAGGTCAAAAGTTAAGATTCAAGGGTCATAAATGGGGTTGTTGAAGGTTCCTAAAGTGCTGTAGTCGTTATCCAGTAGAGGACCGTAGGATGTATGTCTGAAATGTGCAATAAATAGAAAAAATATGAGATTAAATGGAGGAAAATAAAAGAAATAAAGGGTCAGTCCTCTAAATTTACTTCAGTTTACCAACATGACAGGAATCACTCAAATATATTCTCCAACAAAGATTAGACAGGAGACTTATTTACAAACGATAAGAGGAAATCAAGATAGCAAAAGTACTTCTCTTTAGGTTGTCATTGCTCGAATTAAATAGTTTGTGAACAGTCATCAACTATAGTAAGAATAGTCCCTATGACACCTGTTCATGGTGTTTTCAGTAGAATTTTCCGAGTCACCAGGACACTGTCTAGGAAAAAGCATGTTGCTTTTGACTTTTTAAAATTTTCAATGCTATCAGCTTTACCAATGCAATTCCATTGTCTTCATTGTATTTGGGTTGAGGTAGAAATTTCAGAGAAAGCTAAAACCCCCCAAGAAATTAAACCAAAACTATCCACAGCTTAAAAATATGTTTTTCTGATTTTGGTGAACTATGCCTTTAAAGGGTTAAGCCAAAAGTTACCTGTATTCCGACTGTACTCAATGAGGGTTAGAACAGGGACTCATTTGTAATCTACCAACTCTTTTGAAGTTTATTCATTGTATATGATATTATGTTTTCCACAAAGCACAGCAGCACAGTGACAGTTGCATGTTGATGTAATTTGTAGGAGATTTTTGTTTGAGCTCTGGACTCACCGGATCTTGTAGTAGTACACCCCACCTAACACTGCAATGACAATTACAATGAACAGGGAAGTGAGAGCTGCAATACGTCCTGGAGAGAGAGAGAGACAGAGAAAGACAGAAAGATACATTAAGTCTTAAAATATCCATTGTGGGTTCACAGATAGGTTTTAGTCCTAGGACAGAGTAATGACCTGTCTGAAGCTTTTCCAACCGTTCCCCCCCTACATTTCTTCCTTCATTTCTTTCTTTCTTCTCAGCGTCATTTTTTTATTACACATAATACTTTTTTAACTTAAACCATCTATCTGCAGCTTGTCTATCTAGTTACCTCCGCCAAGGAGGCTATGTTTGTTGGTTTGTTTGTTTGTTTGTTTGATCGTTTGTCAGCAGGATTACCCAAAATCAACTGAAGATTTGCTCTGAAATTGGTTGAGAGATGGGGCGTGGGCCAAGTAGGAACCCATTAAATTTTGGTGAAGATCTGGATCATTTACTTTGAATTTGAATAATTTCCCCTGAAGTCTGGTGTATGTCGTTCAACATTGGCCTTGGCAGAGGTCTGCGCTCTACTGAGCGCATTTCCTAGTTTACCTTTGCAATTATCAAGAGTCGCATTTCTCTTCTTTTGAAAAGAGGCTAATCACTGACTGTTGCCTACTTAGTAACTTTCTCAGTAGATTTGGATACCTTTAAGACCCCCTTAGGTGACTTTTTTTCATAACATCACCTATCTATCTAAAATCTAGTGACTTTTGGACAGACCTTAATCCCTCTCTCTTGAAAGAGTCTCGCCAATGTATCTGTGACTGGGCTGAGCGACGACCAATCGGCAGCCAGACAGAAAGTTGAATGAGCTGTGAATGTGTACCTGACAACCAATCACTGATCCTTGTTTGTTTTTTTTGTCCTCCCTCCTTCTCCTCCCCCTGTTTGTGTTACATATGATTTTATATGACTATTTAAGTTTTTTTTTTCTTCTCAAAATACACATAGTTTACAAGAGTTAGTTTATTCAAGTGCCCAAATCCTCTCTATTTATGATGTTTCAGCTCCAGGTAATGCAACAACCTTCAAAAAAAAGGTTTTGGAATTAGAGGTAGATTTAAATGGATAGTAAAGAGATGATAGCAATTTAAAAATAGTTATAGTTAGTATTAAAGATAGTTAGAGACAATTAGGCTTTGCATGACTTATTTCTTATTAGCTGAACTCTGTTGTAAGTAATAGGCTGCTGAGGTATTTAACTTATGTACAGAGCTTGGATAGCCTAGTTTTGTACCCAAGTGAATGTTACAGCTCAGACTAATAACTGACTGAGCATACACTGAACTGAAGACAGTTAGACTCAGGGCTGTATGAATTATGATGTTTTCATGTACTGACATATGTAACAAAATGCATTTGAACTGTGATATAACCATTAAGCTTAGAATAAAAGTGAAGAAACTACATAATCAGTGAATCTTTGAACTGAAGCAATCAAACTCATTCACATCACCACAGTGGTTTGTGATTTCTACTTCTAGCTAACTAACCTTAAATGCCAGTTGATGTAGTTTTGTAAGCATTTACATTTACATCATTTTGACCTGATGATGGCGGTAGTTTAAAAGTAAAATGGAAAACAGATCTACAAAAGTGATTGCAATTCGTTCTTAGGGCGACATAAATGTCTGTGTCATAGTAGATGTCAATCCTGATCTAAACACTCCTCATAGTTCCATGATTGGTCTGGCCTATATAGTACGTGCCCAGGCTGATTAAACTTCTCTGTGGGGTTGACTTTAATCTTGTTCTCCTGGTAAATCTCTAACTCCGTTTCAGGTAACACTTTATGGCCACTTCGCCTCACAGTGTACCATGACCTTAAGATAACTTCTTTTCCAGCAGACCAAACTGACCTTTGAACTTTAGTATTAATTAGTAATCTCTTCGTGGGGAACTGGAACAACACATTGCTGAAGGTCTATTTGGTTGTGTGTGAGATGGTACCGAGGTCCAATAAAATGTTCAGACAGGTGTCACACTCTAAATCACTGCTCTTATTTAGAAGCAGAATTCAATCGATAAACACCCTCCTGAGATCAAAGTTTAGGTTACTCAGCTAACAGACCATCAATCAACAAATGACTTTGTTGAATTTCAGCAGTAAGCCGATCTTTAAAATCACTTGGCCTTAGCTGGGTGCTACACTCTGAAGTGATTGTGACTGAAAGTTCTCCCTTGTTCCAGATGACACGGGAACAACTGCAGACTTAAAATGTACTGAAGTCAGTAAAAGTAATCCATCAGTGTGAAGGAAAAGTAGTCAGGCCTTGCAAAACGACACCAGGATGCATATATTAGATTGTTTCCGTCCCCTGTCTTCTGCAGGCCACAACAAACCAAAGCATGATGCGCTGACCAGCTAAAATTAGTTAAACCAGTTATAGGGGATGCCGCAACCTGTCTCTCTTTTCTTCATTTCTCGTCTTCTCTTTACTCTCACTGTCAAATAAAGGCAAAAATGGCCAACAACAACAACAACAAAACCAACAACAATGACAACAACAACAACGACAATAATAATAATAATAATAATAATAATAATAATAATAATAAATCGTTCCCGAGGGAGAAACCAGGTAGCCAGCTGTCAGGCCAAATGCAGCTGATTCACAGTTCACATGGTTGTGTTCTGACATCGGAGGACCGAGCCACCTTTGGGCTACTGTAGTCAGGTCAATTTTGATGAGTCGTTGATTGCAGGACTGGAATTAGTCCAGCAACCAGGTGTGCCAGTTTTGAGCCCCTGTTGGGTCAAGTCCCTTTGACTGAGTGGTTACTGTCTCGAAATGTGATTAAAGATGTGAGGAACCCTCACAATACTAAGAGTCTACAGCCATGTTAGCTGATCTGTGAAGCTGTACTTAGGCACAGTAGTGCCTGGAGCTGAATGCTAACATCAGCATGCTAACACGCTCAAACAGAATGACAATGCTAACATGCTGATATTTAGAAGATACAATGTTTACAGTGTCCACCATTTTAGTTTAGTGTGTTAGCACTATGCTAATAATAGCATTAAACCCAAAGTTGATGCTGATGGGAACCATGAATGTTTGTACAAAAGTTCATGGCAATCCAACTTGTAAATGTGGAGATATTATGGTTTGGACCAAAATGGTGAACCAGCCAACCGATATTACCATCGATTGTGCCACGACACTAGCACGGCTAAAATTTAGGGACTGAAAGAAATTAGCAAAACCTCAGTCAAAATGGAATTATTTCTTGAAGGTTGAAGGAGGTGCTATGATACTGAATGGAAAAATCTTAGCTATTTCAAGACTGTGATTAAACACTATAGGCAGCTGATCTAAAATATGTTATTCACCAGCACACGTTTTCGAGCTGCAAATACAAAAACTGCTTTAGAAAAAACACTCCGCCCCTGTAGCTAGTGCTGTAACTAATAACAGCCTTTTCTATTGCATTTCAATTGTGCAACCAGGGTCTAGACGTAGTTCCTGGCCTCCTAATAGTCTATTAAAATGTATATCTGCAGAGAAATAATTCCAATTTAGTTCCTGACTTTAGTTTCTGAGGCCATTTGTTCAAAAGGGTCTGTCGTAGTTCTTAACACTTTTAACAGGACACCTTGCCTGGAGACTGTCAATACATAAACCAACACCCTAGAGGGAGTCGATAAAAGTTCTGAGTCAGATGTAGCTATTATCAGTTATTGATGATGGGAAAGAGTTCTCTTTATGGTTCCTGTACACGAGGGGCAGAGTTCAAACTCATTTTAACAATACCACCTAATACCTGGAGTTATTGGGCTTCTGTATCATGTTAAGCAGTGCAGATACAATAGAAGTAGTATGAAGATAACTGAATATACAGCTCAAAAAGCAAGAAAAATACCACAGGATAAAAATAGTTTCTTATATGCAGAGACCACAAGCTTATGAATATTCCACGCCAGGGTTGTCTGAACAACTTCTTACATTTACTAAAAAATCTGTGATGAGTGGCTAGTGCTCCGACCAGAAATGACAGTGTGAATGACTGGATGTCTTGAAAAACAGGTCAGAGGATGAACAATTTTGCAAATTATAGAATGAGCAGGGAAGGAACTGGCAGACAGCCTTTTCTTGCAGCTGCTGATCATTTTGACATTTTCAATTTAGCTGGTAAAGACTGGACCGTAAAGCAAACATAGAAGCATTCACATTTTAACCACAGATTTTAAACCACGGCTTAAGTGAGTCAAAGGGGAGGAGAAACAGATAATATGATGCATGGACTCTGCATGTGTACGTCTGACCTCTTTAATCAGAGATATATGATCACTGTACTTTGTTGGTTTGCATTAGGAGTGGTTGTGTAAGGCAATGTATGACATCACATTCAGGGACACTCACATTTAAACACTCACAGAAAGACACTTAACAGAAAGAAATGGTTTTGTGAGCTATCATACGATTTACTAGCATTATATTCTGACAATGCTTTTATAAATAGGTAATGAGTAGCTGTGCATCAGAGGCCATGAGTGACCAGATACCTGCTGAACTAATGACAGCCTCAGCTGTACTATGTGTTTTGTGCTAATTAGCAAATGTTAGCTTCTAACATATCCAAACATGCTAAACTAAGATGGTGTACATGGTAAATATAACAGCTAAACATGAGCTTGTTAGCTTTGAAACTGTGAGCACCTACGCGTGGCAATGTCAGCATTAATGTATTATTGTAGACTCTCAGTTTTGTTCCTATATACAAATTTGTTTTAGCGTAAAGATTAAACTTTTAAAAAGGTTTACTATCGCTCATTGTGTTCTGTCTAAGTGTAAAATAAAGCGTTAATGAATAATAAATTAGTTTGTGCATAAACCTGTTGTAAAACAAATTTTACATTGTGTTTACACCGTTACTAGAGCAATATTAAAAAATAAAACAAAATAAAAAATATTAATTTGGTGCTGTGTACCTGAGCTCCAAGTTTTGGAATTGTGTCCTGCCAGATTCTGTGTGGTGGTTTGGGTTGTTCTGGTGGTGGTGGTGGTGGTGGTGGTGGTGGTGGTTTGGATAGGGCTGGGACTGGTGATGCCGGCATGAGTTGTTATTATGCTGTTGTTCCTTGTCGTCACAATGGTCACACTTGTTGATTGAGGCCCTGAAGTAGGGTTCTGGCTCTGAACTGTGATAGATGTAGATGATAGGGGTGAGGAGGAAGATGAAGAGGATGTGGAGGAGGCTTCTGTTTGTAATGAAGTTTTTGAGCCTGAAGTGTTGTTTTCCTCAGTGCTGCCAGATGTTGGGGTTAGTGTGACTGCATCGGTGGTAGCTGTATGTTTGGCGGACAGAGTTGTACTGCTGGAATAGATTACTGGGGTTGTACTGCTGGAATACATTACTGGAGTTGTACTGCGGGAATTTGTTACTGGAGTTGTACCGCTGGAATGCATTATTGGAGTTGTACCGCTGGATTTTGTTACTGGAGTTGTACTGCTGGAATGCATTACTGGAGTTGTACTGCTGGATTTTGTTACTGGAGTTGTACCGCTGGAATGCATTACTGGAGTTGTACTGCTGGACTTTGTTACTGGAGTTGTACTGCTGGAATGCATTACTGGAGTTGTACTGTGGGAATTTGTTACTGGAGTTGTACTGCGGGAATTTGTTACTGGAGTTGTACCGCTGGAATGCATTACTGGAGTTGTACTGTGGGAATTTATTACTGGAGTTGTACTGTGGGAATTTATACGATTTATGGGCTCGGAGCTGGCGGTTCCTGACCAAAGGTTTGGTGGAGATGAATTTGGTGTGGTGAACTGGTCTGCCATCTGTAAGGTTACTGTATGGCCCAACAGTAGATCTGAAATTCAAGACATACGATTGTCTGTTACCTGTCAAACTTAATTTAAAGTGCAATACCACAAAGTGTTTCAACACATATAATAGCACACAACAGTCATTCTCGATTCAGCTCTTTTTCCCCACAAGATCTCAAGAGACCATGTTGGAATAATTATTCATCTGTACATATTTGATCTCTGTCCTCTCTGATGTCACATTTTTTATTACCTTTTATTTACCATAGTAGATAAAGAGCAGAGCCCCCATTTTAATCCAGTGCAGCCAGAGAGATTAATGTACATTTGCACATTTATCTTTAAAAAACAATTACAGCAGTGAAAGAACCTGAATTGGAGAAAAGAGTTTTTAAGTTTAAACAGTAACTGAAATGCTGTTAAAACAAGTTCAGACTTATATGCAGCCTATATTTAAAAAGTCACTTTTGAACTACATTTAATCTTAGCCACACGACAGTCATGCTCAATCAGATATATCACATAATCTCCAATATGATCAATACGTATGATAGGAATGTTCCATCAGTGCAACCAATCACACCATTAGAATGATTATGTTGATTGATTAGAGTTTTATGTGTCTAAAGGATGAAGCCATGTGATATTTAATGTAAGAGATAACTGTCTATGTCCTTACATTGATGACTGATTGATCATAAAAGAGGTACATTAGTAAAGATAGATCTTGGATAACAAACTAATGTCCAATTTAACTGTCTCTGAACATAAACTTCTGCAAATTAACATGCTCCGATATGCGCTTGATATTGACTGTATGAATGAGGAGGAACACCGTGTCCGACAGCTTGTTCAGGTTCAGCAGGAGTAGACAGAGAAACACAGTGTTTGTTGAAGAAAATCAGCCAGCGAGTAGGTTAGCTTCATAGAGTAAATTTCCGCGGTAACTGATTCAGAGTAAAAGTGATCCTAGTTTCTGGAACGGAAAGCCTCATCTTTTCCCTCCTCTCAGGCTTAACAAAGTCAGAGTTTCCACTAAATGCGCTTTCTGAAACAGGGCCCTGAATGTTAACTTAAATTGCTTCAATACTAAAAACAAAGCAGGCTAGGCTAGCAACAGAATGGAACCTGCGGCCTTTCCAGAATAGCAGAGGATATATGCCTATCTTTAGCATCACATACATGTATAATGTTCGGGTTTCCACAGTCTTTTGGCATTGTAAAGTACTACATACAGCATATTCACATATACATGTAAACAAAACAAAACCTCAAGTAAAAACAATGTTAATTTATAATGTGCTGCAGGAGTGAGTCCTATAGCCAAGAAATAAGTAAGCATTTTTGCACTTCCAGTTCTCTCTTCCAAAAGTCGCATGGTTTTTTGATTGGGTTTTTGGTTAGATGCCTGAAATAAGGTCAGTGGTTAACACAAGCTCAAGACATTTTCACGTTTTATTCTACGACATGAATTACGTCAGTAATAACCTTTTACGTGTCTTAAAAAAGACGATTGCTAACAAGTGGCTAAATTAGACTACAGAGGTTGTCGGGGACATTAAACGTCATCATGCCAAACACGAAAACTGACCTACTCACCAGTCCACCTGCACAGCCTCGTTGTGTTTATACTCCCCCAATTGCAAACTATTGCTCACTTTCTAAGAGGAAAAGGTTTTGCGGAGGAGGTAAGAGCGCTAAATTAAATGACAAGATGGAAGCTTAGCGGTGGTGACTCTGAAGCCATGCAACCGTGTAGTTCGTTTATAGCCTAACATTAACTTTTTACTTCTGACGATTGTATTTAGGCTTCAAAAATTATAAAGGTGTTGTTCATTTGTGAAGATTATCTTGCTGAACAGAATGTGTAAGTATCATAAAGTTTTGTTTGTCACAGATGTTGTTTTCTGCAATAATCCAAAAGGCAATGTAAAAATCCCACTGTCTTTTTGTCAAGGGAACAACGATAATGCTAACTTCCAGGTTGGCCTGTAAAAATAGGTCACCCCGGCAGCACTCTACTGCACATTGACTTAGAGCAGGCTTCAAATTAAAGTCTTAAATGTAGTTTTGACTGTTGATTATTCAATATTACAGTAAACAGTAACAGTAAACAAACCCCATCAATAGACAAGAACTCTGAATGAACTGATACTGCTGACTTTAAAAAAAAAAAAAAAAGTATACATTTGTGAGCCGTTTTTGAAGATTTCCCTTTCCAAGTGCTGCCGACAGGCTAAGGAAGTCAGAAAGTACTGAGAGACATACTAACACACTGCTGCTTTTCGTCCTTTGAGGGGATTTACCAACAATAAGAAAACTAAAGAATAATGTCAGACATATCCTGTAAGAATGGAGTCTGTCAGGTTATTTCAGCCGCTGACACAGCTTCCCCAATTTTTGACTAATTTTATTTGGATCACTCATTTGTTCTGATGACTGTCAGAACCAATGACTAATGTCCAAACAAGTCACTACTTGTCACTAAACAACTCCACTGGAAATGAATAAAAAGTGTTGTCTTTATCCTACAACAGAAAGTCTCATTCTTTCAGAGATGATTTAACTGATAATGCATCATCCAGTTATATCAGAACTTTTTCACTACCCACATGTTTCAAGTCAAACTCAAGTTAAAAAAAAAAAAAAAAGACCATTGGAGATATCTCATGTACTTTCACAATTAACTATTGAAACATAGCTAGTGCTTTATGTATATTGATACTGAGATGTGATCCTCCCCATATTCTTGTTCACAACATTTACACTAAAGAAAATAATTACACACAAATAGCGATACAGAGGGCTAGTAAGGAAATGAAACAACTTGTAATGATGTAAGAGTTTACTTACATGTTAGCAGACTTTGCAGGCCGACCCTCATCATTGTGTTCCTTTACTGTATATATCTCCACAAACACTTGCTAAGCTGCAGCTCTGTGCTCTCTACTCCCTGTGGACAGCTGTAGTGTGTGTGGCTGCCTCAGACTGTAGGTGACTGATTATAAGAGCCTGGGGGCGAGGCTACGTGATGAGTCACATTTGTAACCTCACAGGGCACATGCGTCATAGCAAAAAGATACTGTAATGAAGACTTTAAAATTAGACACCACAGGAAGTTGAATAATAGGTAACAATATGTATTGGTAAGCTTGTTTGTGCTTTAAATTACCAGTGAGCTTATTGTACTTGATAGTTTTCGATACGTTTTCACTAATATTCCGATAGGTGCCTATGAAATGTTCTATAATACTGTATAGAGAGCAACTGAATTTTTTTACTGTTCCAAAATATTTCTGTAATGTTTTACTGGGTAAGTAATTTTGCTGTAATAAAATAAATTGTGAATATAGCTGTTTTCTTTGGGGAATTAATAGTTGTTTTATTCTTTGGAGTAACATCGTTTTTCCATTTTGTGGCTGTGCCCAAGTTAAATCTGCTCTATATCAGTATTTACTTTGTTCTTTTTTTTTTTTTTAATTTTTACATATTTTTTAAGTCCATACACATATGATTAATTGAATCTTCAGTGGGTGACATTTTAGATGTCATTATTAATCCATGCAAACAGAGAGCAGCACGTACATTTAGAATGTGGACTGCGGCTTCTCGATCAGCAAAGAGATTTAAAAGAATACAGTAGGATTACAGCACACTGATTATCTATGAGTCCATGAAACATAATAAGGATAAATAGGAATTAATCAATGACCTGCTTAACTACCTTATGCCAAGAAGCCTGGCCTTTCCAAGTGATTACATATGTTTCCAAATGTTTTCTGTATCTTTAATCCTGCTCAAGCATACACACTGCCCGTTTCTTCTTTATTATTAGTCATGTTAGTGGCATGGCTCTAGGGTAATGTCGGTCTGTTGGTCTGTAAATTGGTTGGTTCACTACTTTGGCTGAGTCTAATGGATTGCCATGAAATTATGTACAACTTTCTTTGTTCTCTGATGATAAATCCTTATGACTTTTGTCATTTCCTGATTTTTCCTCGACTGCCACTATGACCATGTTTTGACCAACATGTCTGTCAAGTTTTGGATTGATTTTGTTCACACATTTAGGATGAACTGTGGTAACTTAAAGTTTTATGCTAGCGCACAATGAGGTCAAAATTTCCAAATTTGTCCAGTGTGTTCTGTGCAAATTAGCAAATGTTAGCATATAACTCTCTAAACTGGGATGATGGACATTGTAAACATTATATCTGCCAAATATCAGCATGTTAATATTGTTGTTAACATTTGCTGACTTTAATAAATAGCTCAAAGAACTGCTTTGCCTATGTACATCCTCATAAAGATGCTAGCATGCCGTAAACCCTAAGAGCGAAGTCTTTTGGCTTTGACCCAACCTACCCAGGGAATTCTGGCTGACAGAATTAATTCCAAATTTTGAAGTCATACTGCCGCTGTTGATGCTGCTGCAAGCTCTGGTGGCTGTGATGGTGGCTGTCGTGATCTGGGTCACAGATGGTGGGTGAGGTGTTGAACTAGAGCCCTTGGGCTGGGCAGCGGTAGATGGGGATAAGAAAGAAGAATAAATTGAGGTGGTGACCACTGATGATGAAGCTGGATCAGAACTTTTGTGGTTGGTGTGTCCAATCCTGCCTGTCACTGGGGAAAAAAAGGCAGAGGTGGCACCAGCAACACTGGAGGACTGATCTGAGGTTGTAGTGGTCTCATTAACGGGTGACAGGGCATGGTGGGTAGATGAAGACTGGATGGTTGTTTTCAGCGTTGCTGTCAAGGATTTCCCCATCCCCTTTTCAGTTGGGGTTTTATGGACTTCAGACTTCACTGTTGTGTTGCTTCCTCTAGTACTGTATTTTCAGTTACAGAGACAGGTTTACTCCAGGAGTTCAAGGTGCTAACAACAGGCGTGCACTAACTACACTTTCTTTTGTATTTTTAACTATTCATTAAAAAGATAGCCACTGATCGGTGTATGTTTTTTTGTTTCCTGTATCAAATGAATGCAGGTTCAGTTATGGTTTACTTCGAAGAATACTACAATGGCTTGTCATGTCGTCTTTAGTGGCTGAACCTACAGCATTGTGGGGAGCTTTCCAGGAAACCCATAATTGATCACAAGCCAGAGAATAAGTCACTCTGAGCCACATCTCATCATACCAGATTAAAAATTATGAGGGAGCAGAGGGTTGTGTTTGTCTGTTTTTTAAGATCGAGGAGGAGGATATGTGTCTGCTGGTTTTGGGTGTGGGGGGGTGTCCGACCCACCTTGTCTAGGGAAAAATATGTTAAACCACAAATTAAAACCATTTAAATTGCTTTTACATTAAATTTTCGAATCAAATTAATTGGCTCTAAAGTACACCTCCTATGTAAACCCAACAATATACTCTTCATATTTCAGCTGTATTTTTGAAATTATTTTAATATATATCTTTTATTTTTTTATTTTTATATCAAGTATTTAAGTATGCCAAACAAACATTAAAAGTATAAACCTTTGGAAAAACATTTTAAAATTATTATTGTTAGAAAATATTTTGAAATTAGGTAGCCATTTTATAAATACATTAAATACATTAATTTATTGCAACAAAACTTAACATAAATGTATTAAAGTTACATTTCAATACATTTTATAGGAACAGTTTAATTTTAATATCTACAGTAATTCAAAGTGGCAAAAAAGTCTATCATGTATTTGCTATTGTTAAACTAAAAAGTCTATTTTAAACATATGTCATAAGTATATGAGAAGGTTGTTCTGAAAATGAAAATTCAGTTGTTCAAATAAATCAAACTAAAGCAAACTTAACACTAAAGAGATATTTCAGCAATATTTTAATGTAAGGTTATAATATAACGATAATATATATTTACTTCTTGTAAACTATATATTTATCAGGTATTTCCTGTGCTCTTGTTGTTTATCATCTAATTATTTTAATCTGTTTTTTTTTTATCTGTAAAACAGTGTAAAGTTGTTTTTGAAAAGCTGAATATAAATCAAGGTTATCATTTCTGGTAAATATTTTATTTAAATAAATTGTAAATCCTAAATCTCATGGTTTAATTTTTCTTTGACAGCCGCACTTAATTCCCCCAGCCATATTTTGTAGCTGTGACTCTGAGATAGGTTTCTGTTTCCTAGAAATACCAACTGAAATCAAACTGACACTGCTAACCTACTGCCTGTTGAGTGGTTTATAGAGGCATGCTGAAATACAGTAAGGCTGTTTTATCCTTTGAGTTTTATAATTTTAATACATAACTAAAAAGCCTATCGACAGTCAGAGAACTTAACTTTTTACCAATGCAATTGGAAGCCAAGAAATGTAAATCAGCATGTTGATACAGAAAAAAAGACCTGTTACATTAATATGGTGTTATTCAATACCAATAACAAAAATTAGAAAAAAAAAGAAACAAATACAAAACAATTCAGTCTGCATTGCAAACAACTGGACCGATTTCATTTGTCCATCCACGCTTTAGATATATTAAATGGTGTAACCTTCTATTTACTTCTTCAGTTACTAATACTACTAAAGAGGTGATCTACTATAATGTGAGAAGAACTATGCTGGATTTAAGTGACAGACAAAATTATAAATTGATGAAATTATTTTGACTGATTGTAATGATTTTTTTTGGTAAAAATCTGATTTTTTGGCTCACAGTTTTCTGACTGATTCTCACTGTATTCTCATATGTTGCCCTTTGTATTACATTTCCCTCAATAAAGATGAACTTGATTTGTCTTTTATCTTAAGTCAAGTTACACTGTTTTAGATGAATATTTATTGGTGTAAATACATTCCAAATCTGGGAAGTTTCCTGAAACTACAAAAATCATCAGAGTAGCAGAAGAATCAAGCAGAGTTTTTGGTAATTTAAAAAAAATAAAAACAAAATTTCAGGGCTTTGCAACAACTGAAACATCATACAAACAAGAACATTCAAGTGTGGGTGGATGGCAGAGTTTACTTACATGCTAGCAAAGTGTACAGGATGACCCTCATCAGTGTGTGCCATTATACTGTATTTACCCAAATTGTAGATTGCTTGTACCTTTGTGTGCTCAGGTCCCATCTGGATAGCAGAAGTGTGGTCTGTCTTATCGTGACTGCAGGTGACTGATTATAAGACCATGGGGGATGATGCCAAATGATGGAGGAGAACTGACCATGTCCTGTTGTGCTAGTGATAAGGATGCCTTCTTTTGCCAAAGAGCAGAAAGTTTAATGAAAAACTGAAAATGTACCCACTTACACGTCAGACCTCAGAGCCCTTGCAAAAATAACTTTAATCTGGCCTTGGACAAAAGATCAGAAAGGATCCCAAAAGTTGTCTATGGCTTGCAGCCAGAACATTTTTATTGACAAAAAAAAAAAAAACTTTGTGGGCCGACATGGATCTTTTTCAGGTTTATGTCTTTTCTGATGCACGTCTCTTTTAAGACTTTCACATAAGCAAGCAGAAAGATGCATTTTATGTCTTTTCCTTTCAGAGTGTCCCAGCATTAATACCAGAGGGAATATTTCTGCTTCCTAACACTTGATCTTAAAATTTCCCCCCCAAAAAAACACCTACATGGCTAATGACAGTGTTTAGTCTCAGTGTCTTGTCAATCCTTACAAATGGGGAAATTATTTGATGTTTGATATTAAGCTTTTGGACTTGAGCTCCTCAGGCGAGTTGTTACAGTGTGCAGAGGTGCTGATTTTAAAAGCACTTCCTATATTGTAGACTGGAGTTTGGACTCATTGGGAGTGTGCTACAGAAGGATCTGAGGTTGCACTCAAGCTCACGTGACTAAAAGGTCTGACATAAGGATCGGATCATGTGAAGCCTTCAAGCATAAAATTTTAAATTAGCTTAAAAATTAACAGGTAAGCAGTGAAGAGGTGTAGGGGTGGGTGTTTTATTAATTTGGTCAAAAGCCTCAATGAAACTGAAATTTGGCCAAGACCTGAAAAAAAGGAGTAGCAGCAGTCTGAATGCAGAGATGTGAGAGCACGAGTTAACACCTTAGTCAGCCAACAATGAGTTCATTTTAATTTGAGAAAAGAAAACTCAACCCCAAAGGTCAAGATCAAATATTACCCTGTGATGTCTTAAAGCGTTCTAAGTTAAGGGGGATTTTGAGGAATTCCAGGCCTTGATTTTCTCATAGATTAGTTGCTTGACTACTTAAATTCAATATGTAAATAGAGTTGTATATTATCTGCGTATCCAGTGTTGTGTAGTAGATACCTAGTAACGCATTGAAGTAGTTGTGATTAGTGTTTTCGGTGTTTGTTTGACAGACTGGTCAAGAATGTGTTAGCTCACCGTTGGGGCTGTAGGTGTAGCAAGGCTGATTCCCTTTAATGAAAAAATGAAGAAATGCGTCTAGTGGTAACCCCAAAGTTGCTGTTGCTAATTTTAGCCACTGGTAAGCCTACGCTCAGGAATCAGCTGGATTTGATCAGAGTTGGGTGTTTGAATCCCACAGCGTCACTATAAAGGTAGGACTTCCCGAGAGCTGTGTGCAGTCAGCTAGCTGTTGATGGTTGGTCAAGACCTCCAAAACATAGGCTGGCTGCTTGTTAAACCATAATGTCTTGTTTTCTGTAATTGGTTACATTTTTCAAGTAACTTGTCCAACACTGAGCATGAGAAACGGAACAAAAGAGTAATGAATAATGCATAAGCTAAAAATTGAGAACAACAAGGAACCAAGGAAATGGGCCTTGGGTAAAACCACATACAGGATTATATGAGGCATTATCCAATATAACCAAAATGCTTCTGCTCTACCATGTTGACATTCTGTTGATGTCCGCTCATTCCAGGACACGTGAATTAGAGTCTGACCAAATTAGTGGCTTTGGATCTGAGAACTTTCCCAGACCGCTGAGCTGCCTACATAGAGTGGTCAGGACATGTAACAGTCATTGTGAAATACCACATAGGTCCCGATCATAGACTGATGCTTATAATTCACTGGCTTTCAGAACAGTTTAATGTCGTTTTTTTTGTAGGGCTGCAATTAATGATATTTTTTTAATCTACTAATCGTTTAGCCTGTCCATCAGTTTCCCTAAGGTGATGTCTTCAAGTTGTTTGTTTTTTATGACCAATAATCCAAAGCTCAAAGACGGTTTGCAATAATATAAAAAAGAAAAATGCAGCACGCTCTGACATTTGAGAAGCTGGAACAAGGAATATGTTCTGTAGGAATTGGGGTATCTTCATCAGTGACTTATCTTGATTTAAGAGAAACAGGGAAACAGAAACAGGGAATGAGGACAGAAAAATCTTGTTTTGCCTATTTAATGTTTTAGAGTTTGTTGAGTGATTTTTATTTTTTGAAATTATTTTTTGTATATTGATTTTAGTATGTGGTATTGACAACTAACTGCAGTTCACTGCAGTTCTTCAACTGGATTCATCAGTCTTCCAGTTTGGTCTGTCTGAAGTCTGTAGTTTATATTATAAGCCAGAAGAGAGCAGCATATCCTTTTACAATGTGCCCTGTGCTTTCAAAACCAGTGGAATCATGGGACATTTAAAAAACCATTGTTCAATGGCCTTTCGTGAGTGAGTATCAACTACATTACCACAGAAAAACTCATCATCACTATTGGTCAGTTAGAGAAATTTCGGAGTCTATTTTTACTGTAAAGAGCTGAGCAGTCAACTGAAGTTTATGGATGAGGCTCCGCAGCATACAAGAAAACTTTTGAGGCAAAGCTGTGTCCTAAACATGACATTTTTATACTAATACTTTGGAACAGCAAATCAATTTTGAAATCACCATAACGAGGCAGCCTTTTAATGAACATATCTGCTACATAAAGGACATTAGCCCAACATGTTCATACTAAAGGTTTCTGCAAAATGTTCGCTAAAGTATTATTCATGTTTTGAAGGCTGTGTTTAGGCTCTCAAAGAACATGGGTGAGGTTATGTCAGGATGGCCTTAGTTAAACATTGAAAGTCAACATACTGACTTAAAGGATGAGACAGGATATGTTTACTTTTTCAATATGTAATGAAAGCCTCAATCTTTCCTTAAACTTTCCTTAACATTATTTGTTTACTTTTTGGCAAACTGGCAGCATTAGAAGCATACTGAATTAGCTTTTAGCAGGTCCTGTTTGAAATGTACCCACTGATGTACAGACAGCGATCACTCTATTACTTTGATACCGAAGAAAACTGAAAAACCTGATGATTCTCAGGCATGTTCTGAAGTTATGAGGAGCAACTATTTTTCTGTGATTCCTTAGTGGATTTATGGATGTTTATTTGTGCTGGACATCAGACATAAAGACATCCTTGGACATCAATGAATTAAAAATATGTGTACAATGTCTGTGCAGTCAGATTTGACTGAGTTATGATTCTGAGAAAGAGTATGATTTTTGACCAGAATTGCGTAAATCAGGTACTAAGAGTTATCCAGCCACTGCTTCTGCTGCATCTGCTGACCGTGTTGGTGAGCGGCCAAACTACAATAACTAACTTCCCTTTGTTTTTTTTAATGCTGACATGCACCTGTCCATTTCACTTCATGTAGTATCGTTGCCTCATGTTTCAAAACAGGTTTCCTCTCTGCATTTTACATTACAACCATTTAGGTTTGTCTTTGGCTCTGCGCGCACATCAAAAGATTCAATTGATATTTTTACTAGTGCCTGAACAATTAGTTTATGAGCTGATAAGTCAGTATAAACAGGAAATTATTCGACAGCTATGTTAAAATTTAACTGGTTGTTTCAGTAACTTATCAAGCAAAAATACTAAAACTTCTGGTTACACCTTCTCATAAGTGAGAAGCTGGAACCAGCATGAATAAGAGCTGCACTAAGATCCTGAAATGCACAGTAATTTTAAGACATTTCTGCTGTGTATCAGTATTGTTTTCACTGATAAAGGCCAACAACAAGATGTTAATATACACCTCAGTGGGTGATGAGAATAATGGACACTTCATGCAGTGACCTTGCTGTGACAAACTCCCTCTGCTCCCAACTGATTGCCTAATTAATCGGCCTGGCTGCTGATAGCCCTGAATTAGTTTGCAAAACAAATGAGGAAGGCCGCTGTTCCACTGAAACCTCTTTGGGAAAGGGCAGTGAAGGAGGGGCTGGCATGAATGAGTAACAAGACCTATATTTCTCTAATATCTGAGGAATAACTTTATCTCTCTTTCTATGTTAAATACTGATAGTTCTAGAGGGCACAAAAGATGATGATGACTTTGTTACACTGATATTTTAAAAGCTCAGCTGAGGCAGCAGGTGGAGTTTAGTGTTCCTTTACTGCAGTTTGACACAGGTGGACCTTTGGTTTTTCTGGCGGTTGAACCAATGCCCACACAGTCATTACGACCTTTTTGAAAGAGCTTTTTGATTTCTGCAACACAGGAGGCATGTTACTGCTGCAAAATACAAAGACATTAGAGGGATTTTTCAGGTGCCACTTCATCAATAAAATAATGGATATAATTATCCCTGGATTGGAGAAAGGTTTGTGATTTAAATGGACCGTTTGATTGGGGCTGGAGTTTAGCCACCACTAGATTAAGTGTCGAAATGAGGCATCCATCTGTTTGGGTATTTGTATGTGTACTTGTGTTGCTCATGCTGTGCGGACATAAATCCAATTACTCAGTCAAATAATGGGGACTCTTCTTTTTGGGGACAAAAAGCAAGTCCATATGACGTAAATCATTAAAGTTTGGGGTGTAGACTAAGTTTAAGGTCGGGATAAGTTTAGTTGTAGGTTAGGGTTAGACAAGTAGTGGTTAGGGTTAGGGTTAGGGTAAGGTCCAGGAAATTAATGTAAGACAATGAAATGTGCACTGAGGTTAAGGAAACACAGCTGTGTGTGTATAGTCCTGGTTGAAATGATTGGAACCCCTGAATTGTAAGTACAGAATTTAGAATATCCGCAGAAATAAATGCAAATTAACTAATTGTGTATGTTCAAAATATTTTATTAAAATGTCCAAGGTTAATGAACAAAAGAAAATTAAAAAAACAATAATGGCATAATAGTTAAATAATACAAACACAAAATAACCAAGACAAAATTATTGGCAGCTTTCACTAATATTTTGTTGAAGATGCTTTGGCAACAATGAGAGCCTCTAAACATTTCTTGTAGCTTCTTACATCTGTCTGCTGGTAGTTCCTGCCACTCTTCTTCTGCTATGTGTTCAAGTATCAAATGCACTACTTACGCTTGTTTGAATAAGGTTTGATAAAATTACAGTGGTCAGCTGTTTCGGGGAATTACTCCGCATTTTTTAATAATAAAGCTATATATTTGTGACCCATTTTTGGAGATTTGTGTCTTCAGTAGGAACCAATGGGCATGGGGCATATTACTACTGACAGTTGAAAAGTATTGAGAGAGAGACTAATGCACTGTTTTGGTCTTTTCATGGGATTTTCTGAAAATAAAAACAAGACGAAGATTACACAGCTGCTAGTGGCTTATGAGGCTGTATAGGTACAGTAGAGCACTGCTAGTTAAATGCCAACATCAGCATGCTAACATGGTCGAAACGACAAAACTAGTATGCTGATATACCGTAATAATAAGGGGAATATTAACCGTGGTTAGTGTTTGCATGCTAACATTTGGTAATTATCATTAAATGCAAAGTACAGCTGAGGCTGATGGGAATGTATTAAGCGATTTAAAATTTGACCTGATGAGGGCGTTAGATGAAAAATTAAGAAAAAACTTAATTAAAATTCATTCTGATGGGGATACAATTGTCCCAACCAAATTTCATGGAAATCCATCCAGTAGTTGAAATATAAACACAATATTTCCATTAAGCCCAAAAGAACACTTTTAAGAAAAAAAAAAATAGGACAGAAACCCTGGTAAAATGAATAAATTGTGGGTCACTTACACCCACTCTATTTACTTACAACTTTACAGTCCAAAACATCTAAGTTTACATTTTCAAACCAAAATGTTGGAAATACTCTGGCATAACAAAATAAAGTGGGTACAAGTGACTGACAGAGTACAAAATGTATGGGTCATTCTCAGTCCTACAGAATTAAATCAAGTGGTGCAAACAATTACCAAACCCACATCAAAAAGTAAAAAGTAATTATAATTAAACATGGAAAATGCGTTAAAAATAATAGTACCATCCTGACACAGATATAAGCATGTGTTTGTGTGTGTGTATGTGTGTGTGTTTGTGTGTCTTTGTGTGTGTGTCCCCTTTTGCATCACTAAGAAACTTATCTAAAGCCCAGTCATGTTGTGAAATATTAATTTGTAATACACAATCTAACCAAAGGGACTCCTGAATATATGCAGTGGGCATTTTCAGATGTTAGCACACCAGACATTTTCCCCCTGTAAAACTGTTCCCCCAACAGTTTCTCCTCGTGAATTCTTATTGCCTGATAGTTTTCTTGAAACCTAGGTAACAAATCATCTTATGTTAATGACAGAAATTAAATGAAGAAGTAATGTCTAAATAAAAGTCAAAAAAGCTATAACAAGATAGGAAATAAATTAAATTTTCAGTGAATATAAATATTGAATGAAATGACAAAAGGTCACACAGTTCTGTTGTGGAGGGTTACTTTACTGTAAGGGATTTGACACATCATGCAGCTGCTACCCGATGCAGCAGTCAGAGCTCTGCACATCTTAAAAACGCCCCAAAATATTGTTGCTCTTTACAGCCTACAGACAAGTCAGCTCATCCACTTATGCTCGCTGTTCCAGTCTTGGCAATCGCCCGAACTTAATGAGCGACGGTGACATTTCACATCATCATTTTGCACAGACAGTCCAATGCCAAGTCATAATTCACACAGCCTTAGCAGACTGTATGACTTGCATTTATATTGATGGGACGAACGTATGATTGATGCAGTGGTGGTTGCAGCGGCTGCAGCCTGGACACAGTTAGATAAACTGACATATTGGGTGATCTGGGTGCCCTTTGGTCTCCCCAGCCAAGCCGAAACCAAGACAACCTTTTTTTTTTTATTTCTATTTCGCACATTGTTCTGATGAAGGGTCTTCATGAAGATTGGGGTCGATGATAATGATCAGTCAACAGCCTCTGGGAGGATACCAATATGAGAAAGAACAGGGATTATTGAAGAGTTTTGCTCTTTCTAACATTGCTGATCCAAATCAAAAAATGGTTTTGCGATTAGTGACACAGCACCTAAACCAATAAGGGCAATAACACAGAAGTGTAATTAACAATTATGCCAAGTAATATAATGAATTATTTCAATGTACAATTATCTTTGCTAGAGTGTGTCTGTGTACAAAATGAACTTGAACATAACTGAAATAAGATTGGATAAGAACAGAATAAAACAGTTTTTAAAATTTTTTAATAAAACCAATCACATATAAACTTTGAAACAGCACATATACAAGTTTTTAATTTAGATTCTTTTGGGAAAAAACTTTTTGAAAATGAGAAACACTTACTATATCATACTATGACTGCCAAAAAAGTTGGGATACTATTAATCCAAAGAAAAAGACAGTCCTCATCCTTGAAGTTTTTTTTCACATTAAAGGGAAAATTTAAGTACTTCCATTAAAGCATAGTGTAGTTTGTCCAAGTATTTTTTTTACAAGTGCAGCTAAAGTAATTCCTCAGTCACACAGTCTCCTCTCAGACATTTGGAAACGGTCAGAATGATTTTCTCTGGCAATTATTATTTTTCATCCTGACATTTTATGACACTGCTAATTCTTCTCTGTTTGACAGATGATTCGGTCCCTTCTCCATTTCTACAGAGCGATACTGGGCGATACTTTTGATTCTTTTGAACTTATCAGGGATTTATTCTCTCTCAAAATACATCACACAAACCATCAGAGACTCCTGGAGGTTGAATTGGGCTAACTAAACGCTCTTTGGGCTAACTAACTCTGTCAAACACACTACAAATAGACATGAGGAAGCTAGCCTAGCACCACTAAACTTTCACTTATCCAGTGAAATATCACTTCATCTGCTGCATGGATTGTACCGACATTATTGTTTCCCAGACGGACATTGTGCCAGACTTTGGAGATCCTCTGACTTTTGCTCTAGCACCACAATGAGGTCCAAATTCATGGTTTGGAGTGAAATGTCTCAACAACAACAGGATAAATGACTATATAACTAGTTACAGACATTCATGTTCCCTTCAGGAGGAACTGTAATAACCTTGATGATCTCCTGACTTTTCTTCCTCCAAGAATCACCACCTTAACATGGTGGAGGGGTTTGTGTGTCTCAGTGATCCTGGGAGCTGTGTTGTCTCCCAAGGCAAACTGGTTCCAGGGGAGAGGCCAAACTAAGAGTGACTCACCACAACCAGATGAAGAGGAAAATTTGACTTCAACCGGACTAGGGAAACTGGGGTACCCTCCTGGAGCCAGACCTGGGAGGGGAGCTTGCCAGCAAGCGTCTGGTGACTGGGCCTTGGCCCATTGGGACCGGTCAGGGACAGACCAAAGAAATTAAATGGAACCACCACCCTGTGGGCTCACCACCTGCAAGGGTAGGCATCGGGTTTGGGTGCCGGTTTTGAGCTGGTTGAGAGGCTGGTTCGGGGGCCTTGGCGTGTCGATCCCTGGCGTTACAGACTAGCTGGGACTAGCTGGGACAGGGAATTTGACCTCTCTAGGAGGGAAGGAGCAGGATCTGGTGCCGGAGGTGGAGCAGTACCAACTGGATATAGTTGGGCTAACCTCCACGCACAGCACTGGCTCTGGAACCAAACACCTGAAGAGGGGGTGGACTCTATCCTTTTCCGAGCAGGTGTTGGGATAGTTGTGAGCCCTCATCTGAGTGCTGCTGTGTTGGAGTTCTCCCCGGGGAGCGAGAAGATCGCCTAGATGCAATGTGACGTCTAACAGCAGTTCGGAGTATCTGGCCGTTTTGAAGTCTGGGATGGGGTCTTGGAAAGGGCACCACCTGGGGACTCTATACTTCTTCTGGGGGACTTCAACGCTCATGTGGACAAAGATGGAACTTAAAATTCTTTGATGGCCTATGTAGATTGTAAAATACTTTTGAGAGAGCCTGTTTTCAGTAATTGTCATTTTTAAATCTGTTTTGACTGAATAGAAAATAGAAAATGCACTCTGTAGAGGGCAGACTTCCGCCAAGGAGGTGTATTGAGTGATTTGTGTTGAGTGAATTTTAGTGCACTACTGTAGTGTTCAGGCTAATAATCCTAGGTTTGAACTCCGGTAAAAAGTCATTAATGTTTATTATTTTCATGCTCAATGAAATTGTAGTTTATGTGATAAATGTTTTCTTGTTTGTTTTTACATACATGTAAGCATGTTTTTTGCATGCCTGCTGGCGAGATGCTTTGCCAAGTTGGACGCATTGGATCCCTTGGTCTGCGTAGGTTTCAAACAACTTTTACAGACAGGCTTTGTGGTCTCAATGGGCTTGCCCTGACTGACCGACTATGTCAGTGAAATATTTCCATATTTCCGTATTTTCTGCTTCTTGTGTCGACGAGAGCAATTCTTTTTGCAGCCATTGTTTTGTCACCATGAAAGTTAAAAACGGTACACCTACTGTTCCTGCAGACGGTGGAAACTAAGCGCTGCACGTCACACAAACTGTCCCGCTGTCGCAAATTGACGAAACTCATAAGAAGAACGGCTCTAGTTAAAACACTGTAATTCTTAAAGTACCAATACTAATGTAAAGGGGTATCATACTGCAGGGTATCAGGATACCTTTTTAGTAACATGCAAAACTTATATCCTCTAAACATCAGCATGTTAGAACTGTCATTGTGAGCATGTTAGCATTCTGACGTCAGCATTTATGATAAAATAAATGTAAAGCCTCACAGAGCCACTAGTATGGCTGTAGACTCCTACTCTTGTTTGACAGTAGTAAAAGTCTTACACTAGATGCAGAGCTATAATATGTAAAATAAAACTCATTATATATATATATATATATATATATATATATATATATATATATATACACACACAGTCTATGGTTGAAAATATGTTAAATCTACAAAAAAGATGGCAGATCATCTTAAAGTTATAATAATTCAAATCAAACCCTGTTTTGATATTATTAATGGTCGGCATTTTTCCAGCAATAATTATTCAATGTATTTCCCTCTGTAATTAACTCCTCTCTTGCTGTGCCCCACTGTTGTCTGGACATATACTCAGGCCGTGTGCAGCGGGAAATCACATTGCAGTTGTACTTATTATTGCTCATAATTAACCAAATTATTGGTTACCAACCTTGCTGACACAACCAGTACCACTGTAGCCAAATCCACCAGAATTTAAATCTTAAGGATTAAGATATCATTAATGCTGACTCATGAGCTACAGTTACACCACTAAATTGTTTCCCCAATTACATTGTGCTCACTAACTTCAAAGGCCTATACACAAACTATTGCCTCTAGTTTCACAGCCAACCCTCGCCCAAAAAGGAGGAGATACTTTCATTTACTACAAATTTGCAGCTGCATATACCTTTGAAAGAAATGTTAGAATCATTTATTAACAAAATGAGGACTTGTCTTTCAACATACCTGGCAAATTGCAAAATGTTGATACAAAATGTATCAGTAAAATTTTCACTGACAATGTATGTGTGTATATTTTCTTAACAATATCCACTTTTGCAATACAATATAAGCTCTTATCAACTGAAGCTTTAATAAACTAATTTTATGGTTACGGTTATGCTCTCAGCGTTTGGTTAAGGTAAGGTAGGTCCCTAAAAATGTATGCTGAGACCAGTCACTACTACAAGCCCCTACTAAACCATACAAGCTTGACTTGACCCAGCTGATGCTGAGACTACCTTTCGTACAGACTCTCTGGCCTCGACACTTATTGTGCATACCAAACTGCGGCCCAGAGACTGAAGAATGCCGAAGGGACCGATTGGGAGCTTTGGGGCTCGGCGGATCCGTTCATGTACCAGAGTCAGACAGCAGACTCAGAGCTTGTTAGCGGATATTATTCCTGGTTGCTGATTCACACTGCCTGTGGAGATTTGCAAACTCAAGACCTGGTGAGACTGGCTGCTACAATTTTTGCTACAAGTCACACAACTTTTAGTGTGTAAATAATTTTTTGCATTTTGATATAAATACTTAAATTGTCTCGTTTTTGCTACTGTCATTATACAACATACATATGAGCTGTTAGTTTTGTTTATTTACTGTAAAAACACACATGCAGCATCAACACAATTATCATAGTAAGTCAAGCAAAAACAATTTATTTCATAAGTTATCAGCTTTATGTAGCCTACAGCTTCATGTTTTGGGTGGATAATGAAGTATAGCCCATTGTTCTCCTTCCACGCAACGCAGGAAAACCATGTTAGTGGTTTTCCCATGCACTTTTGTGGCCTGAAAAGTACAAAACACCCAATACACGAAATACTCGAAATTCTCAAAATACTAAATGCATGTAGAGGTCCACAGCCAATATATACCAAAGGAAAATAACATTCGAACCTGCCGGCACTAGTATGAGAAGGCAGTGCACCATATTACTTAGTTACAGAGAGAACAATAATAACAGACTGTCCTCTGTCTTCTCCTGAGACCCAAAACATTAAAGACACAGTCTGTATTCAGATCATAGCCCTTGTCTTTCATTTAGGGTTCTCTCCTCCCCTAAACAAATGGAACAACCAACGTGATTCCCATGTCCTTAGAACATGTAGATGTAAAGAGCTGAAACGCTGTTGTTCTTGACTGATGACCTGCGTCATGCCACTTGTGATCTTTATGCCCAAAATACACTTTTTAACTTGTGTTGTTCTGATTGCTTATCCCTCACACATGTATTTATCTGAGAAATAAAAGTAATGATAATTAAATTTTTGAGAGTGAATCTAATTGGACGTTGACCAAGGCAGAGCATCAGCTAATTAGGTGATTACATAGCCTTTAAGTCTTTAATTAATATAAGGGTTAACAGTCATACATACATTTAAATACAAATGAATATAATTCCAATTCAGTCATTTATGCCAGTAATTCTGGCAATTTAATTATTAATCACTAGACTTTTCACCTCCAGAGGACAACTGGAGACCCAAGTGTCACTTTTTGCAAACAGTGACAATGAACTAACACAGAATGTCAATAATGTTGACCTAGAAAGGAGATGATAGATTGATTCAAAGTCATACAGAATATGCATCATAATAAAACTTCATAAAAAAACTCCAATAAAACAAACCTGTGCTTTAAAGTTTGTTAACGACATTGCTTTCAGGAAAACTTTTAATGTGCAGGAACCCTGAGTCACATTTAATTTTCTGACCTTCATCAGCAAATTCATAATTAGTGTTTAGCACTTAGGGATATTTGTGCCCCTCTATACTATTACAAAACCCATTCATTTTCACATTAGTGATCTGGATGTGTGCTCCATATTCTGGATTCATTCTTTTTTTTTTTAATAAAATGTGCTTAGAAAGGCATACAAAGAAATCTAATTTAGGAACCACCAACTATCATAAGGCCTTTAAAAAAATCACATTTACATATGCAAGTTAATACACAGAATGGCATATCATTCTATATTTAATTCTCCTATATTTAAATGTCAAAACACAGTATAAGTGGGCATGACACAAATGGTAAACTTTTTTGGCATGGCCTGAAACTCTTCATACACCAGCTACATATGACAGCATCAGACAGTATTAGGATGGCCTTGGTCATCTGCGGGTATGATTGCTCGCAGCACGCTCAGCTGGGTCGGACCTTCTACATTTTGACAGCTCCATGATGCCAAAAAGCTTTCTGGGGAGCCAGTGACATGCTGTGAGTCAAAGGGTGCCAGCTATCTACTCCCATCAACAATCATTAAAATATTGTCCCAGCAAACACTAGCACTCAAAATGGAGGGAAGTGCTTTGTTTACACATTGCTGCTTTTTTTTATATTTTTCTACACTTATATTACACTACACTTTATGGCCAAGAGTGCGTGTTCACACATGGAGCTGTGATTTGATCTGTGCCGCTTATTTCCAATGAAGGAAAATCTAATTGTCACAGCTTAAATTGATATTTTAGACAATAGTGTACTTTCAACTTTGTTGCAACAGTTTGGGGAAGACCGTTTCCAGCTTCGGCATGACAGTGACCCCGTGCACAAAGCCAGTTCCGAAAACCAAAGAGTGTTCCAGCTGATTTCAGCAGACAAGCTGTGATAAACCCGCTGTGCACTACCTGTACAGCACCAAACAGCCAGAGGACAAAGTCTGGTAAAGAAGGCGGACCATCTTTCTTAGGATGTGGTGAAGACCACCGCCGCAGCTACTATCAAGGTCCTCGAGGTCTGAACCTCTGTTCATTTCACTTCAAGCATCTCGTTTTGTTTGATTTTGTGGATAAAAACTATTTACTAAATTACATACTTTGGCTCCTGTGGATATCAGGCTGTTGACAGCTGTAATGCTACAGCCAAAAAAAGCTGGGTTTATCTTCCAGTAAAGATGCACACCTGCCTGGGTAATTACTGATAGTACCAGCAGAAGCTCGGAGGAGAACACATCAAAAGTTTAGGTAACTTAAGTGGCCTGCATAGTGTGCATAAATATGGAGGATAGCTGCAATTTGTTAAGAGGATTATTTTGGCTTGTGGTATTTAGTAGTCACGGTAACCAACAATACATTGGGAGAAACAAATCCAACAGGTATCTGCTGCAGTAGCTAATGTTATATCACAGATATAAACAATGTTCAGTTTTTAAGAGTTAATCTGAAAATGTTTTATTTAGATAAAGACACTGTTCGCTTGGTTTCAACAATCAACCAACAACCAGCATACTAGCGTCTGCCTGGTAGCCTGTGCATCAGATTGTCCCGTGAATGCCTTGGTTTGAGACTATTTGCCAAAGATCAGATTGCATTTTTATTTGTTTGTTTGTTTGTTGGATTGGTTGTTTTCTTTTTTGAGACTGATAAAGGCAAAATGGATCACTTTGCTCTTCCTCTTGTAGTTTTATAGTTTTTGAAGGCTGCGTCTGACTGATCCCTGCTTTGCCGGTCAGTCAGTCAGGTGTGATTTTAGTATTTGGCAGTTAGTCCCTGTTTCTCGACAAAAAAACAGTAAGGCTCAAGCACCGCAATGATAACATCCCATTTACTGTGATGTTAGCTACTATTTGAAATCCGATCAGTTAAGGGTGTAAGCCACAGAAATATCACCCTCTCTGCCCAAAGACCTTCAGTCTCAGGAAGTGATCTCAGACTGAGAGAAAGAAGGTACAGAGAATCAGAAAGATTAAATTAGTCTTCAAGAATAGGTGGAAGCGACTGCTTGGTTCTCTCCACAACCCTAGTGGCTGCTGGTGGATCATAGAAACTCATCATTTATTCACTTTAGAGAATTATAAAAAACGCACTACAAAAGTTCTCAGAACAAAATGGCTTGACAGATGGCCTGTTTCGGCTGACCAACAGTCTAAAATGAAAAATAGTACTATCATAGAAGACTAAAAAACCAGAAATTATTTACATTTCAGTAGTTCTGCCTAGGATTTTGTTTGGCATTTTTACTTAAAAATAACAAAGAATCAGTCATCAAAATTGTTGCAGATTTTTTTATAAAAAGCAGTCCAGTTGGAACGTAAATCACTGATCAAATGGTGCAATATTTAAATCCTCGAGAGGAATCCTGTCCAGTTAGGACCTGTGAGACCAAGATAGGGCAAACATTGCTCAAGGTTCTCAGGTAAAATTCAGTAGAAACCAGTGAACTATATTTACTAATAGCAGCTTCAGCACAATGTCCACAATGTAAATGTAAATGTAAATGTGTGGCATCTATTTTCCCACCATGCCTCATTTTGCATTCACATTTTATCCAATGTGACTGTAAATTGAATTTCTCCGTGGAGAACATCTCGTTTACATTTTTCAGCGTGAGTTCTTGCCTTTCACAAACACTCTCACCTCCTCACTTTCTATCTTCAAAACTTCGCTCTTACAGACACACACGTGAATACAAAAAGGCAGAGATTTTCAGACACCACACACTAGCTGAGATAGCTATCATTACAGTGCATCTTATAAGTATTCCAACTCAATCAGAGGTGATACAAAAGACCTTATCAGAGCTGACGAGCTGCCCTCTCAAGTCCCCTTCTACCTTCTTCTGCTGATTGCAGCTATCAGTGGCTGTGTGGGCGAGATGCCGCCTGATAACTCTGCTCGCTCAAATGAGCCCATCTTCCACGTTTGTGCTGAGAGAGGTGATGTTCCCGGTTGGTGTCATAGCGAATCGCCATGTGCTGTGCATGCACATAGAGGCTGAATGTTAAATGTAGTGCACTTTATAGTTGAATGTCACGCACCATGTGCCGAGAAATTGGTTCATGTTTTTCCCATCCCATTTTTTTCAGTTTCAACATTTCAAATGACCATTATTATGCACGGTATTCAGACCGACACATTTATTGTATTTGGTTGTAAGAAGTTATAATTTAGAAGGAAATATCTTTACCATGGCTATCATTAATGTGTAACAAACTAGACCTCAAACTTATCAGCTACCCTGGAGACCATAAAGCTTAACCACACAGAAAATGTGACGGAAACCGGTTATTTTACACTTTGTCTACAATGGCGTCACTTAGTCATGTGTTGACATCTGTGGCTAGAACGCACTGCCTGAATCAACTGTTGTGTTGTGTACACAACACAGAAAACATTTAGGGATACAGTTACACAAGTCAAGCTCGAGCTTTACAGTGGTCACAATACCAACCGGCAGGTGGTAAATACATGCCTATAAATGGGACTGTCCTGCCATTGCCCTGCAGGTGTAGCAATTATGATGGGAGCAACGGAGGAAGTCAGGTGACGTAGTACATAGAGCAACAGGAAGTCCATGTTAGGAGGAGGAGGAGGTTGGGGCGGATGATTGGCTTGAAAAAACAAAGGACTTTCACACAGGACACCGCTGTCGTTTCCTAATTCTGACCAACAGCCAACATTGTTTGTTTTATCCATGAAAGTTCTACAACCTGAACTTCGTGTTTATCGTTTTAATCATGACAATGAAGGTTCTCTAACCCTAATGAAGTACTTATTTTAAGCCAAACTACAAGCTTTCCTAAACCTAACCAAGTTGGTTTAGTTCCTTAACCTAACCAAACCATGAGCCTTCCTTAATTGCGTTTTTATTCTTATAACGATGACGACAAAGGTCTGGCACACCTGCTGCTGGTATGGGGCGCTCATTCATGAACCCCTCCTATGGGTCGTATCTGAGGGCAGGGGTAAACAACCTATAAGGTCATTTGGTTTGGAGGACTTGTGGCTATAAACTGACACTGGATACAACAACCAATGACATCTAACCAGAAGTTCAATCAACTAATGAGCCAACAGCCCTTTACCTTTAACAGGTCATAATGTAAGTAAATCAACCCTGTCTCCTAGAAGTTATTTTTTTGAGTGCTAATTTTTGAAATTGAATTGCGGTAAGAATCATAATCGCTGGATTATGTTCACAGTTGTTTTGAGTAAATGAAGAGCTACTTTTATATGCGCAGGACCTTTACACAGGAGACCAATCGTGAATCCTGATTCCACCGCGTAGTTAGGTTTGGACAACTGAAGCACTTTGGTTAAATCTTAATAAAGTAAACACATTCTGTCTCATGCCTCAAGCCACCATGGGTATTTCCTATTTAATTACAAAACTTCCGGGTTAGAAAAGCTGTGTATTGAAATTGCAGCTTCAGCCGATATTGGTCAGTCACAGGCAATCCAATACCTGTAGGGCCCTAACAGGCTCCTTATGCAGTTAGAACAGTCTGAAACCTGCGTTTAGAAGATGGGAGAAAGGCGGTCTATATTGCCAAGTTTTTGTAACTTTACAAACTGCTGTGACTGAATGAATGTAACCGATAGTGGAAATACAAAATTTCATGACACTGATGAATAAACTGTAATGTGGATCGGTCAATTCTGAGTGATGCCAGCTTCACTTAAGAAGGTTAGTATCGTTGTCGTTCCCGAGCCAGTGGCTTGGATAGGTGCATCTATACATACCGATCTCTTCTAAATACTCACACTTTATAGTTCCTTTTTTTTTGTTTTATGTGCAAATTCAAAATATAAAAAGAGGAGGAGGGGAACGTAATTACTATGCACATGAAATCTGTGCACAGTTCTGTCAGTTTAGATTGAGGCATTTTGTTTGCAATCAAGTGGCAGATGCTGTCATTAATGATAACAGATTATTAGCAGCCATTGTAACATCTGTGCTTTGTCACAGGACATGAAAAAGCAGAGACATTTTAAAACCTCAGGGTAATGACAATTATAATCATCATTTTGAGCAGACAGCAGTTTAGACAGCTCATTTCAAACTAATCACAACTCAGTGGAGGTTCCTTAATGTCAGGTGGTGGACGAAGACTACAAAATTCAGTGTGTGTCATCTCGTCAGTGGTGGTGTTACCTTCGCTGAACAGAAGTCGTTCACACTGAGTTTCACACACGATTTGTTCAACGCCTGAAGCTCACATGAAATAATGCCACTAGATTTTCATCTGCTGTTGTAGTCCTGAGCAGTCCAAGTCCTGACCAGAAGGTGGTAAGACACAGCACAATGGTATTTCCCTGCACTTCCGACGCCATCTCTTCTGGCTTAAAATGTGTCTTTTTAATTGTCTCTTTAAAAACGAAAGAAAGAGGCAAGTTTTATTTGAATATTGTTCGATTAAAAGCTGAAATAAAAATAATAAAACTTCTTAGAGAGTTCAGTGAGGATGTTTTCTCTCACATTTACTCTTTAAGTGAATTTTGACTATCTACTCTGATCTACATTCATACATTTCTAGCCTCCTCTCATTCAAAAATTTAATACGTCTTATTATCAGACCAAGCCACTTTTATCTCCTGTTCCACAAACCAGTTGGTTGTTGGATACTGCATTATTCTGATAAAAACTCGAAATATCAGCTTGACTGAAGCGGAAAAGTTGGTGCTGATAAAAGCAAAATGCAACAGAGTGCAATGGAAACAGACTTTCTGAATAAATCATGACATGCATGAAGCATGTGACTTAAACTTCCACTGAAGCTTCCATTCCACCTGAAGAGACGAAAATTAGCAGCAGATGAAAACATCAGATATGAGTGGAGCAATGAGGGGACTGTAACCTTCCTCAAAATAATACATGAAACAAACAGAAATGTCATATTTCCATCTCATTTTGCACATTGTTTTCCACCACATTCTCTTGAGGTCTGATTGGCGCTCTTTTAAGTGCATCATCTTTCTGCATCGGTTTAATGGCACCTGACTGGAGAATCAGCGTCACCAGCTGTTTATCTCAATGCACTCAACTTCTTATATTCACAAAACTATAGTGGATAATTCACATTTTACAAATTCAGTGAAATATTTGAGCTACATTGGATGAAAACCTGAATAGTGTTATGTTGGTTCCCCTTTACCCAGAGCTCTGGCCTGTGACATCGTCCAACAAAGAAAAAAATGGGACCACCTATGAGGTGATGACTCTCAGTGAGGTTTGATATGGATATAATATTAGAAGTGAGATAATTAAAGAGTTTTACTGTGCAGATCTTTTATACTCTTATTTTTATACCTTGACCTCAAAAATTACTGATGGCAATGCTGTCAAGACCTGTTCAGAAAAATACTTGGGTTACATGATGAGTCCGGGGTCAGGAACTAGAAGTTTATATCCAGGGAAATTATGGAATCCTGTGCAATTTTGGGAGAACAGAGAAGGTTTAGCTTCCACCTGCTGGATCAGATTTGCTGCTTTCTCACATCACATGTAGTATTTCCAGGGAAATTCAAGATCATTGCAGGTGCCATCATTGTCCAGTCTTTTATAACTAGAGGACTAAAAAGCCAGTTTCTTCAGAAGAGCTAGGGTGCAGCAGTGTGTCATTAATGATAAGAAGTGTGCAATGTATCTCCGTCTATGTTTTTTGATTTTTTTTTTGACATCACAGTGACTGTGGACCATGTGAAAAGGAAGTCTTAAAGAACCACTTTACTGAGCTATCTTGTAAACTCTTTTGTGAGAACCCTCATTGATTCCAAATGTTGCTTTTGCACATTGGTAATGGATCCAACTCGCCTTCTCTATCTCTAATTGAGCACATTAATCTCGAAGTGACTCTAGATCAATGAAAACTGATTGTACTCTTCTCATTGCCAGCCATAGTCACTGTCGATCATTCTAAACAGATAGTTCTACTTATGAATTGATTTTCTCCATTTATGAATATAGAACATACTGTGTAGCCTAATGCTTAGAAGAGCAAATTCAATAATATTTGGCAAACCTCTGAATATAGCGGTTTCCCAACTCCCTGAGAGTCAGTTTGACAAAGTGCTCATGGTCCCTTTTGGTTTACATTCCACGCTATTAAGACTTAAAAATTTGGGCTCAAAGCCAAGCGAGACTCACTTCCTGTTGCCTTACGGTTCATCAATGATGATGAATAGACTTTCAATAATTGCTAGTGGTTTAAGAATTTCACATGAAAGTAAAACAGGCTGAAAGTTGAGACATAGAAAATGCAACAGTTGCACTGCAGGTGAAAGCAGACTCATGAGATGGAGCAAGGGAGAAAATCAATGCATCTATTTTCAAAAGAGTCGCTCAACACGCCAGGCAACATTGCTCAAGTACTGTTGTGCTAGTACTCCTCCGCCTTCGTATAGCATATTAGGCAACCACACACAGAATTTTAAATTGTCAATAAATAAAAAGACAGTTCCCAAAACCCATGGGCATATATTCAAATGGCTCATTTTAGCTAAACCAACAGTCAACCAAAAAACAAACAAACAAACAATGATATATTTAATTTCCAAAGACTAGAGAAAGACAAAATGCAAATCCTCACATAGATGAAGCTGCTCTTTTCTTCTGTTTTTTTTTAAATGTCTTATATTATTTTATAATGCAGCTTAATGTCTACCCCTTATTTTTCTCTAACTGTCTGCCTAAAATATTCATTAATTCATTTTCTGTTGCATGACTAATCAATTAATTGACTGACTGCTTTAGCATTTACTTTACTGCTTTATCCCTTTACATTATTGAACAATAGCTGTACATGTGGCCATATCAATATATAATTCATTGTACAAGCCATACACTATTTATTCTAACATATACTGTCATGCACTCCTCCTCACTAATTAACACCAGCACCTTGCAGACACTGTATAACTACTTGACCTTATATAGCAGCTGTATGTTTATGTTGTTTAGCTGTTGTTGTCTCTATTTTTGCATCTTTTAGCCACTGTATAAACTGTATGTTTATGCAGTGTGTATGTTTTGTAGGACTTTTTTATAAATGCTTTTCACCTGCTTGGCTTTCTCTCTTGTGTTTACTTCTCCTTAGCTCTTTTCCTCCTTATCCTCAGACCAAACATATTCCCTCATACTGTCTACTTGTTTTTCTTTCATACATGTACGAGTCATCTTTTCAACTCTCTAGTGGCTATATAATCCTAAATTAAAGCACTTACCACGTACTGTCCTACATTTTCCCGCGGGGCCCATGCTCGTCGGGCATGTTCCATTCTGACCATTATCAACTTACCACATGACCCAGATTTCATTAATGTCTGTTTCCATATGTTTCACACCATTCACCATAACCATGGAAACTAAAAGCATACGACTTTTTGTCTTTGTTGAATCATTTAACCCAGAGCAATTTCAGCACATGACCACTCCTCACAGAACAAACAGCATCATTTAAGATTTAAAAAGGCTATAGAGGAGGCTGCTTCATCCAAACACTGTGTACGTCACCTTTTCATAGTTTACATAGAGACACGAAGAGCCCTGAACTTCTACTACTGTAAGACAAATTCTGTACATGTTTTGTTACTGAACTATTCATGCACCATTTCCCCCTTTTTGACAATGGTGGTTGATACACCATCAGCGAGAAAAGAAGATATTTTGAACATGCCATCATTCAGGTGACCATCTGTAGTGGTGGTGTAGTGGACCTGCTGAATTTGGATTTGTTCAGAAGTTAAAGAGTAAAATCAACACTGTGCTGGATTATTAGTTTCCCTTTTTTTTAGTGCACCGTTGCTCCCTCATAGAAGAAGGCAGCTAAAGTCAGTTTTACCCATTTTCATTGTATAAACAATGATGTAACTGATGAAAAAAAAAATACAATGACATGTATACAATGACAATTTTTGGTCTTAAGTTAACAATTGATTAAAAACAGAGAAATAAAAATGAAAGTAAGTAAAGTCCACACCTTCAAAAAAACTAACGGTATACTGTAGTCTTGTCACGGGTTTTGCAAGTCCCAGGTACTCTCGGGGTGATGGAATACAACACCTCATTTGCAACCTGCCAAATGTGGCAATTAATAACACAGGACACGTGTTTAGATGAGAGCTGCAAGAAAGTGTGCTCCAATATATAGGCAACGTTCTGATTCAAAATATCCGATGTGTGCTTTGCTGCAATACCACTTGTCAAACTGTAATTTGTTTGCACAGTGTAGGGTAGTATGTTACTAGTTTAATTGGGGAGCTATTTAGTAGTGGAGCATTGTGACCAAACGCTCATTGTTATATTTGATTTTCTCTTGGATAAAAAAGCTAAGAAATTATTGCTCTGAATCCCACATTTCTGTTCTCCACCAGATTTTTCATCACTCCATGGTATGGAGGAAAAAGAGAGCGGGGCTGGCAGCTGCCGATGCGTCCTTTAGGGCTGACGAGTTGTCCCAACAGATGCGCTCCACCCTGGAGAGCTGGTCAGAAGGAAGGTGCACGTTCTGTCTTTGCTCCATTGTGTCAACCTCCAAATACTAGTGGGGCTTTTCTGTTAATTTAACCTAACAGACTTTTGAAAATCATCATATTATTGTGAAAGAAAATCAATATTAGTTCCACATCTTGTTGAATGTCCCAACACTGAACTGCACTGACCTGAAGCCACTGAGACTGTCATATTTTGAGAGGAACTTATACACTAAATTACATATTTTTTTTGTGCAGTACTCATAATACCAAAGATCACTGTTGCATATCATGTTAATACAGGTGATTTTTCCAACAATACTCATACTCCGAGGTCTATGTCATGCACTGACCCCCTGCCAAGTAAAAATATTGAATCACTGGTTAATTGTAGCCTCACTCATCCTGATAGCATTAGCAACATTAGCAAGCCAGACTAACGCTGCTAGAGGAACAACACTGTACATGAACAAGATTTATTCCTCTTCTGTGGCAGTAAACACATCCCATGGGCCCACCAAGAACTGTGCTGTATTAAGAGGTAAAAAAGATATTTAGGGCGGATGAACAGTAATGTTGACCGTGATAAGCATCAGGGCTACGCTTCTATACTGACAGCCACACACTGGTAATTGTCTCATAGCAGAGCAGCTAGGTCGCTACAACATGGCTACACAAACCTTTATGTCTCTTGCAAAGACCACTGGATTCCCTATTTTCATGCAGAGACACAGAGAGTCTGACAGTAGCTTCTCGAAGCAGGTTAGCACTGACTACAAATCTATACATGACACTGTCTAGGCTAGACTGTGCGGTGGTCAGTCAGTCTCCCCTATGTCTCCTGACTCCACACATCACCCACTACGTAACCATGTGGCCACGCCTCCTGCAGTTGTTGCTCCCTCACTCCTCTGTTGTATTTTTTAAGTATGCTGGGAGAGAGGCTGAATTTGAGGGTGTAGTTACCCTTTAAGAATGCAATTCCCGTTTTGGTACAAGCTCTGACCAAGTTTAACAGACTTGCAAGTCTTCACCTTTGTTGATTTACATCTATCCAGCAAAGTAGCCCATCCATCCTTCCAATCTTCTGGCTCTACCTGAGGAATCCCAAGGCGTCCCCAGCCCAGATGAGATATGTATTTCCTCCACCGTGTTCTGAGTCTGTCCTGGGGTTCTACTTTCTCCTCCCAGTTGGACAAGCCAAGAAATCTCCACAGAGAGGCATCCAGGAGGTATTGTAATCTGATATGTGAATAACCTCAACTGGTTCCCTTCAACTAGATGGACCGGCGTCTCTACTGTGAGATTCTTCTGAATGTTCAAGCTCCTCACCCAGTCCCTAGACTCCCAGAACACTTGTGAAGGAAACTCCTTTTGGCCACATTTATCCATGATCTCATTCTTTTGGCCATTACCTAAAGTTCAAGACCATACAGTAGGTGAGGGTTCGTAGCAGATTGAGTGGTGCATATAGAGCTTCACCTTGAGGCTCAGCTTCCTCTTCATCATGACATTCCAATACAGTGTCTGCATGTACTGGACAGAAATCCATCTGTTGATCTCAGGTTCCATATTACCCTGTATAAGACCCTGAGATACTTGAACTCCCTGACTTGGCGCAGTGACTCCCAATGTGGTGGGAACAATCCACCATTTTTCAATAGAGTACCGTGGCCAAAGTCATGGAGGCACCTTAAATGAGATATGGATGATGATGCTCCAAATGCAGCTCTCAAGAGACTGGGTGCAAGAGCCAAGATGCCGAGTAGAACAAAATCCCTTTCAACAAAAATTAACTACTTTCCCTTCGAAATACTGGACTATATTATTTTTCCAAGCATTCTAGACATTTTAGAGGCATACATTAGTGACCGCCTCCAACTGCTTTGCAAAATGAACACCAAAAAGAAAGAGAGAAAATCAAGGGAAAAAAGAACTTCACACTGAGCCCCAAAGAAATAAACTCACTAAAAAGTTTGGGGTCATCTTCATCCACCTCTCCCAAGACATCGTGCTGCACAGAGGTGATCAATATTCTAATATCTACTGAAAATAAACTGTCCAGACTAGAATTTATCTCATGGGGGTGCTACACAGAGAATTGCAGCACTATATGACAGCCTGGAAATCAGCCAAGAGCAGACTGAGCCTTTAACTCAGAACACAGAAAACAAAACTAAGGCACTCCGCCAGCACCCTCTCCTCTGTCAACCATCCCCTGTTATGTTAGAAAAACGGAGAGCTCATATATCTGACGATCTTGAAAAGTCAGTAAAGGAGTTTCTGATCACACAGCTCAAGACAGTAAAGCATATAACTTTTTCTAACAGACATCATCTTGGATAGAAATATAAACATGACAACTAATGCAAAAACCTTCGACCAGCAAATGTGGAGCGTAGTATTTTCTTCATGTGCTATAGTACTGCAAAAGTGGACTTTGATGGACTGGCAACCTGTCCAGAGTGGACATTGGCTCCCTCCCAGTTCATGCTAAGCTTTTGCTTGCTTTGACCATGAATGGGACTATGCTAGAAAATGAATTAAAGTGATGAAAAGGATATTAGGAATTAGATAACTCCTTATATTGGAATGGGTGCCTCCTGTTGCTGTTTTTCCTTATAGGGCACTCCAGCGATTTTAAACAGTAAGTTTATTTATTCAAGGTAGTCTAATGACAAGTGCTATTCCGTTGCTTCTGGAAAAGGTAGGATCCAAGGTTTTTGTTTGGCATGACTCTTACTAGAGACTCAAAGTCAGGATATGCCTCAATTTTGACCATTCTTTTTAAAATCTGTCTCACAATCGCAATCACAATCACATCGCTGGAAATATTGCTTAAACCCTTAAATGCATGGATATTTTTTCAAACAGTCCTACATACAACAAGTTCTATATGGTTGTAAAGGTTTGACACTGACACCCTGGTGCTGCGCAATCACATTAATGCTACCATAAGCCTATATAGAGTAGCTTAATTGTCATTATGCCTGTATTTATTCATAGTAACAGTAAGACTACAGTGACATCATGAGGCCAAAAAGGAAAACACATTTTCTGTTATCATTTGCATTCAGCATACTGTGAATAAAAACAGTAACACTCTTACATACCGCAAGTCTCTAGAGACCACATACATTTTTGAGAGAAAAATATCAGAAGAACAATACTTTTTATCATTTATGAAATTTTTACACCGGAACATTGTTAAACACAAATAGTTTGAAGAATACCAGGGAGTTGAGTGTTTAATTGAATGAACTGACTTAATTAGACAGGGACAGGTAATATAGTTCTGGGTCACCAGGAACCCACGATATGATTTTAAGGGTTGATATACTGTAGCTTTATAACAGTGAGTTCTCTGTGTCACTACTCCAAAAAATGACTGCTGCTGACAAAATCATTCTCTTCCTCATTTCAAGATGTGAGAGATTAAAGTTGCATTCCTTTTAATGACTCCCACTTCCTCACTCTGTAAAATTGGAAGAGGTGGTAGAGGAGGCACACATCCAATTTTAACACCTACAATAAATTCAGGGAAATTGATTCACTTTGTGCCCAGACAGAATCACTCTGCTTCTGAACCGTTTCTTCCCGTGTTCTTATGTTGCCCTCAGTAAGACAAAAGCTGGTATGTCTCTTTTCAGAAAAGAGGACAAATGCCGTTAAAAGGATTAGACTGAATGTTTTTACTGCACAGTAGTATGTGGTGAAGTGATGATGTTTCCTCTCTTTAGCAGGGGATTTTGTAGCTATTCAAGCTAGATTAAGAATAGTGCCTCTATCACATGTCTATCCACGGATGGGCATCTTTTTGCATCTGAACCGAATTTGACCTGTCTGAAGATTTGAATCGCTAAAATACCTCTGCTGTCGCTCATGCAAAAGGCTTGTGGCACACAGTGACAAATACAGCGGCTCTGTTCCAAATGATCCCCCATACTTTACACACCCTCTGGTCTGTTGAAATCAGGGCAAGAGCAAATTATCTACTAACAGAATTTAAGAGCTGAGGTGCTTGTATTAGTGCCTTATGTACTGTATGTACATTTATTTCGATAGTGTCCTCGGCAGAATTACGACAAGCTCACAGGCTTCTGTGATCATGTGAATGATGACTGTCTGTCAGAAGCTAAACAGAAAGTAGCACGACATTGTTATAGCTCCACAAAACTTCTTAGGCTAGAGGTGGATGGTTTTACATACCACGTGTCTGACTCTGACACTAGTTTTTGCAGGCCAACGCCTACCAGCACTTCACAGTGTTTTTTTAATCATGACACAAGTAGTTTTTGTGCCTATTCCTGATAAAAGATCAGAAAACATTTAGGTTTATTTATGTCCTGCTATCAAAAGGTCAGATCAGAAAAGGCTTTGTCATTGACAAAAGAATCTCATCACAAGGATCACTGTTCCGGAGCTTTTGCTTGTTTCACACAATCTTCCTCAGCAGATGGCATTTGCTCAGTTGTCATAGAATTGTTGAAAGTTCATTCTTGACCTCACAAACAGCAGCAGCAGTGAAAATAATCTCACCAGAAAGGTCCACTCTGTAGCTCTTCTCTAGTATTCCACTGTATCGCATGAAATTCCTTAGCATATGGATTTACTGTAGTTTGGATGACTTTTTGGAACGCATTCTAATGTGTTATCACTATGGCTATTAATTATGTCATTGTGGCACATTTTCTGTCTTTCAGGCTCAGACTTTCTCACTTCACTCCATCTGTGACCACGTCACTCGGTATGTTACCCTGTGATTCGTTGGTTGTGCCCCAGGAGAACATTTTATTATTATGGGAAGACAGTAGACATCTTATCCATGTGCTGGATAACAGGTAAAAAATGACATTTACATTTTTCCCCTAAGTTTTGCATAGGGAAAACTATGTAACCCAACCATGGAGTAACTTACGCAGTGCTGAGGTCACTGTTCAGACCAACTTCCCTGGAATTTTCCAGACATTGCCATTCATATCTGTCCAGCAGATACCATCAGACATTGCCACCATTAGCCATCGCTTCGCTCTCCTACACACCTGCTCCTAATTCCTTTATCAGCTCCTCTAGCATAAATAGCAGCCAGTATTCAGACCTGCTGCCTTTCTCTGTACCGGCCTAGCCCTTCTTTGCGTGGACTTCTTTGCCTGATCAGACTGCCCTCAAATTCACCCTCCTCTGCCCATGTATTTCTGCATACCTGAACATGTGACAGGTTTTCATGAAATAAAAATGTCTGGGAAATCACCTGGGTTTACACTGACTCTTAAAAACCAAGGGAAAAATTTATGATACAAAAATTAATGTGAAAATTTGATTTCAAAATTATCATTTGAAGCAGGACATTTTTTTTAATCATGAAAATGAGTTGATAAGAACAAAATTAATTAAATATTAAATTTGTATGTGTGTGTGTGTGTGTGCATGCATTTTACTGAACACAATGGAGCTGACAGGTGTTCAGCCACCTGCATGACTGAAAGTGCATTTAAAGCCGATGAAGCCATTGAAATCTGTGTCTGCTGTGTTATGAAAGTCATGAGTCAGATCAATGGAGTCACATTTGATTCAGAATTGTCCAGTTAATTCAGGGAGATTGACACGTCTGTCTGGAAATGAGAACAGGTTAATTACCGCGGTGGTACAGTAGACATTTCTTGGAGGTGATTAGGTGATCAGTTGACACATACATTGCAAAATGGCATGTACAAAAGAGAGGAAGGAGTTTGGAAAGTTTGAGCATAAGGGTTAAAATTTTTCTTTCTTGTCAGGCATATATTACTGACATGTCCTTTTCTGATGGCTTTACAAGTAATTCAAAATAATGGATAAGAAGGGGCCTTTTTTGTCTGAATGATCTCTAATTAGAATTAGTATGTTATATATTTTGTGTTTATTTTATTTTTTGTTTTGTAAACTAAACTCAGCTCTTCATTTTAGGACTCAACCCAAGGTCCACTTACTAGCATTTAAGGGAGCTTTCAACCATATCACATGGTCTTCATCCAGCAGATGGAGTTTGCTCGGTTATCATGGAACTGTTGTTGTTAAATGTTTCCGGTTTTCTTAAGATATGTTTTCTATGTTGGCTTTAAAGTGCCCTTTAAGGTGCATCTACAAAACTCAACTAAAGGTCCAATTACTAACTTGTCCTGGAGCTTTCAACCATAATAAATGGTCTTCATTAGCAGACGGAAAAAGCTCTTAGAGCTTTTTCTTTAAGTGCATTCACTGCCATGTTGAAAACTTCCTGATGCTGTTATACCAAGATAGTTATAGCTCACAATGTGTACAATGATTTGATTATTTAGTGTTTTTCAAAATAATGTTTTTCTTCATATTTACTGCCAGGGCCCAGTTCTGGCAATATGTTTCTACTATGTCCAGCTGTTGCTGTTGTCCTTGTTCAGTAGGAGATAGTTTTGCATAGTCATTGGCATAAAACAGAGAAATCAACTCTCTATCAAAGAGGGAGAGGCCAGGAGTAGCACATTGATCCAACTGAACAGCAAGTTCATTTATACACACACTGAATAATGTCAGACTTAAATTGCAACCTTGATGCACGCCTCTTCTCTGGGTGAAGAAATCAATTTGTTTCTCTCCAACAGCACACTTATTTTCCAAATAAATTAATTCAAGATCATATATTTTGCCCCTTATATCACAATTGTAGAAGTCTGTAATAGAGCCTTTGATTCCAAATAGAGTCAAAAGCTTTTTTTAAATCAATAAAACATGCTATTATCTTACAATTTTTTGTTTGGTATATATGTTTGTTAATTAAAAGGTGAAGGGTACATACATGGTCTGTGGTGCGGTGTTTTGGGATGAAGAAAGTTTGATTTTTGCCTAAGATGGAGTGTTCATAGAGGAAATCTAGTATTCCCTTATTAAGAATACTACAGAATAATTTACCTAGTCAACTGTTGACAGATGCCACGTTAGTTACTTCGGTCTGATTTGTTCCCACTCTTATAAATGTGGGAAATGAGCCCTTTGCACCAGATGTTAGGAAAATATCCTGACTGTAATATAATATTGAACAACTTTAACACTGCACCTTGCATCTCTGGGGTGCTACAGTTCAGCATTTTAATTTTTTTAGTGCTGTCTGAACCACAGGCATTTGGAGTTTTTCTTTTATAATATATTGATCTGAATTAATTTGATTTATTGGTATGTCTTTGTACAGATTTTCAAATGTGCTCTCCAAATGTCACCATTTTGGATTGGTGATGCTTGTGGTTGCTTTGTGTTAAAGTTCTTCCACATATCCCAGAATTGATTTTGGTTAATTCCACAATATCTTCAGGTTTCATGTGTAATTTTGTTTTTTGTTCCTAATCGAACTTTTATATTTATTTAAAATTTCATTGTACCTGAGTCGAAAGATTTTTGTACTCTGGGTTGTTTGGTTGGTGCTTTTCATTTGATATTTTTCTCAGGTCTTCTCTGATCATCTTGTATTCTTGATCAAGCCATTGGTCAATGTTTTACAATTTATCAGGCATCCGTTTTTGTTTTGTAAGGCCAGCTTTACCAAACAGCTTTAATAGCTGTCTTATGAAATATCATATTGATTTCATCATTGGCCTTATTTACACCATCTCTGGTAGGGACATATTGATTTTGGTTATATTGAGTTTAAGGCCATGAGGAATTTGTGTCTACCTTCTGGGACCCATCTGTAAGTAGGATTTCATTTATACAGCTTACTGGGCTTCCTTTTTTGTCAATCATTTGACCTGAGAGTTTAAAGAACACATTGTTTGGTTGTAGTCTGAAAGGGGAAATTGCTGTCTGACAGTGAATGCACTGATAGTGGAGGGGTCCATGTCAGTGATTGCAAAGTCTACTACACTAGATCCAAGAGCGGAAGAGTATGTGAATCTCCCTAAAGAGTCCCTTCTGAACCTACCCTTAACTATTAAAGGCCTGAGGCCCAACAGAGATGCACCACCTCTCTGTGAGTTTCAAAAATGCCTTCTTCAAAATAAGGAGAATCTCCTCGGGATATCTACTGTAAATAGCACAGAGGAATGGATCCCTATCATTTATGCCCAGGGTCACCTAATCTTAACCAAATGCGTGATTTACCCTGTTTTACTGGTCGGGACCAAAAGGCAATGTTCTCTTTTACACCACACTGGTATCCCGCCCGATGTTCTGCCCTTACATATGTTCTGTAATTTTATAGAGGGTGCCATGACTTCAATATATCCTGGAGTACAGTGAGTGAGCAGATCATTTAGACACCAAGTTTCTGTCAACACAGTTATATCAACGTCTTTTCTATATTTCATTAATTCAGGGTTTTCACTCTACAGCTCAAAGGTTGAGGAGTGGAGATATTCTACCAGCTTATATGAAATGAATGCATTAAAAATGTGGTTGACATTTGAGGTATAGTAGACAAATAATGAAAACATCCACATGTTGTTCTGTTACTCAAGGGAGAAAGGGTCTTAAGTGTGTATATCTTAGCTGAACAAGAGCCAGGTGCACAAGGTACGCAGCATTTCCCTGGTGCCTTCAAGCTCAGATCTAGCAGGGGGAGGGACTGTGGCAGCAGGCTGGACTAAAACTGCAGCATAGCTCTGCTGCTGTGGGTGGGAAGGGGAACAAGGGGCTGGTGCCTCTGCATGTCTCTGCTGCTGATGGAGTAAAGGGGGTTGTTGGGCTGGGCTTGAGGAGGGTGAAGGTAGCTTTCCTTGGTTGTGCTTCATAGTGGTGAGGTGGTGGGGGCGTGGGGAGTGGAGGTTCCAGGCTGAACCGTTTTGCGTCCTTACAGTCGTTATAGTCGGGGGGGTGGCAAAGAGGAGGAGGCAGACTGGCATGGTCTCTAAAGCTCCTAATAGAGGAGGGGTTGGATGGATTCCATACCAGGGCCATGTTTTTGAGGGTCTTTTCTAATAACCTCATCCTCTCTTTGCGTAGATGAAATCCATCATAGAGGTCCCAGGTGCTGATAGTTGTGTGAACGGCTAGGTGGACATTGGTTAAGGTTGCACAGTATAATCTAATCTCCATTTTAATGTCATAGATGACATTGGGAGGGATGTCTGTCCTAGGCAGTAGGGTGGAGACCACTAACCAGGTGTCAGGGAGCTCCCTACTGGCTTGCTCTGCCAACTTCCTCATTGCCTCGGCAGTGTCTTTACAGAGGCTGTGCAGATCATTTATTCCTGTGTGGATCACCAAGTATTGAGGTCTTCCGAGGGACTGCTTTTTCAACAGCTTCACTGTCTGGCCTGTGGCGCTGCAGTATTTAGATAGCACATTCTTACCGGGAAAAAGTTTGTTTGTGTCCAGGAATTTCCCATTGGGAGTCAGCCAGCAGGACCACTTGTGGGGCTTGCTCTTCAGGCTGAATGGAGGGAAGCTGGGATGGGAAGAGCTGGCTTTTGGCAGCTGGCTGTGTGGATGTATTAGGAGGTGCCAGGGTGTTGTTGTGCTGGGTGCAGAGCAGGGATGGTGGGACAGAGTGTGGACTGTGTCTCCATACTTGTCAGTGTGGGGACTGATGAGAGTCGGTCTGTTAGGTGTTGGACTTTTTTTTAATTTGCAAATGTGGATCATACACATCACAAGCTGTTGATGTATGTACACATTTGTAAATGTGTGTTTTTATACTTCACACATTCATTATGAGGCACACATAGCTGCTACAACACCAAAAAAGCAACAAAGAGAATTTTATCTTTTATTGATCCAACTATTTAGCTGTAATATCTGCTGTCTAAAAAATTTTTACCTGGCCTAAAGTGTCAAATTAATCACGTGTAACCTATGCAGTTGTGGGCTTGTGGGAAATAGTGTTGGTTAAAGGCCACTAAAAATCTCCAAAATAGAATGACCACACATTACACAGTTTTCCTGTACAATGGGAGATTATTACTGACATGTCAGGTGCACTCACTTTCAGTTTTACCTCCAAATAAAATGGTTAGATAATCTGGATAAACTTTCACAGCAGAATCAATTCATTTCAATGAAATTGCCTCAATTTCATTTGCTCATTGGATTTGCTCCCTGGGGCGAAGCAAATTTAAGTAAAAATTTTACTTTTCTGAACTTTGTAAATTTGAGAAGTTATGTCAGTATGACTGACAAAGGCTGGCATGCTCCTGGCTGGCAAGCTTGGAAGCGACTGGCGCGCCGGGTACACCAGCAAGTAGTCCCTTCATCAAGCTTCTACAACCACATATTTCACAAAGATGTGTGGTTGAATTTGTTAATGTTTAACTGACAAGGACTTGCAAAGTCCATGTCAATGATGACCCTTGTCTGTCAGGAGCAATGGTAGAAGTAACCCAAAATACTTCGTAGGGAGGAGGAGGTCAGGGTAGATGGCTGGGTCAACAAAGCATGTGACCTTGACATGCGAGACCTCTGTTTGTTTCCAATTATAAAGTCAACGTTTATTTCTTGAAAACAGGACTAGGATTGTTCCTTAAACTTAACTAAATAGTTATTCTCCTAACTATGACAACAAATATTTCCTGACCTCAACCAAGTAGTTATTTTTAGCCCAAATCACATTTTCCAAACCCCCAGCTAGTTCTTGTGCCTAAACCTAACCAAAACTTAGAGATGGCAGATCAGAAAAACACTAGTGTGGATCTTTTTATAACAGAGATTTGCAAAAGTTTTGGAAGGCAATCACAAACAATTGTCATCCTGCTGATAGGAGAGTCACAACAGAAAATGCTATATGGGTTTTGTCCTAACTTCTTTAGCAATGTCACCGTACTCCCGGGAAGTCACTGCGGCCAAGAAATAGTCCAGTGGTTTTGCAGGGGGTCCATAACCCCTCTGTGAAACCACAACTTGTTGTTTTTACCTTTCAGTTTTTGTAGAGATTTTTAAAAATTACTAGCGGTCTTTTTATCAGTCTTTTTGCTAAGCTAAACACTCCTGGCTGCTTCATATTTAACAAATATTAGACCGGTATCGGTCTTCTTATGTTACTCTTGGAAAAAAAGCAAAATAAGTGTATTTTCTAAAATGGCAAATCATTCCTTTAACTTGTTGATCACAATGTCATAATTGCAGATAAAAATTCTGGATGAAACTATGAAAATAAGACAACGACCAGAATGATCCTAATATTTAATTATAACCATGCTTTTATATATTTTCTGTTATTTACATTATTTCTTTTAACATTTATTATTGTTTGCACTGTTTTCTGTTTTGTAACTTTGTTTACAAAAGTATTACATAAATTAAGTCATTAGCCTATTATTAAAGCCTATCATTAGCCTATTAGCCTCTTCAGGCTCACCAAAGGGTGATATGTGATGTATAAATGTTGTATGTGATATCTGTGGTGGCGATTTTATCAATTCCAAAATTTTACTGTTTTTAATGAAATGATGCAGATCCTGACACGCATGACCGCCCTTCTCATTTACTGCACTCACTCAAAGTAACACTACTTGCACTTTACTGTGTTTGTACTTGCTTTCTGCTTTTTATTGCATCTGTTCTTACTATGTACACTGTAGCACTGAAGGAACACTATTTCATCCCCCTGTATACTGATTTTTGTATATGGTGTGAATGACGATAAAATTCTACTTTGAACATTTATCATTTTGTTTCTTGGGGTTTAATGACCGGTGCAGACGTTTAGACTTTTAGTCTTGTCATGTGTTTGTATGTGGTGGGTTATTTGTGTTGACACCACATTCAATGTGAGTGAAGGGTTTGGAAGGTTGTCAGTGCTCCTCAGTGCTTTCTCACTGACATGGAGACATGTTAAACAGCAGCACCAATTTCCACTTAAGCTGTCTGATGATTGCCATCAAGGACTGCCTAAAGGACTCGAATTTTGTCCTCTACTTGTCTATTAAGACTCTATTCATTCTTAACGTGTGTGTTGTTTTTTATGGAGGGAGGGGTAGGGGGTCATAGCTTAGTGATCAGAGGACTCTTCAGTGCCGTGTTGTCTGCATGACAGACAGCAATTACCTGAAATTGTAAAGGATAATGAGTCCTGCTCATTAGAGTATTGTTTTTGTGTATTCCCTGGTTACCACCCCCATAGCCAGCTATGAGGTCCCCCAAGTCTGAACCTCGGTAATTTTTTCCCTCTCAGGCTGACGTTTTGCATTATGTGTATGTGTGTGTGTGAATGAACATGATATTATTTTGTGAACAAAAGTGTTTTAACGTTGTTATAAACCCCCCTGCCGATGCAGTTATTAGGCTAATGGGAGAGCATAGCCTAGGCAGCAGAACAGGCAGCAAATCTAAGCGAATTCTCGGTAGGAATCCTCGGTAGGTTGTATCGATCCGCCAAATAAGACTTATTTATTCCTCAGTGATAGGCGACCGTGTTTCTGACACATGGTAGTTGGAGGGAACAGGTGCCCACCAGCGTGTTAGCGTGCAGTGAGTAACATTTTAGTGTCTACTAACTAGTGTCCTCGTCTTTGAAAACCAAAATATTGTCACCTTAGGAATTGTGTGTTACAAAATTGACTTTACCTGTGCAATGTGGGCCAACATAGTTACTACATGTTGCTATATCAACTAAATTACAGTACTCAAGATTAGGCTAGCTACGATTGGCAAGCTAACGTCGGTCAGCTCGGGCCACTGTCTTTTTTAACAGATTCACGTCCATAACAGAAACATCTTTGCTCACAAGAAGGGACTAGCCTTCTGATTTTACAGGACTGGGTCAAAATGTCTTAAAATCAGTGCTTAATTTGCAAATCAGGAGGTCTCGGAACACAGAGAGGGTGATGGGTCAGGGGAGAGGAAAAAGTCATGGAACATATCAGAAAATCCACAGTGCCTGGAACACATTGGATGACGCCTAGGTGCTAGCTGTTAAAACTAACAAAACAAATTTCATCACAAACAAAGCATTATTTATTCAAATTTATTAATCAGAACATTAACGATATTCACTCAAAATTAGCATGGGGAGGCGCATAGAAACAGCTGTTAATGGCCTGCAGCTCTCTCTCTCTGTTTTTCTATTTTTTCTATTGATACCTAAATATTAAACAGAGGGGGTAAAAAAATATAAGCATATGACATGACAATCAAGCTCAGAGTAGACTCCACATGCACATATCATGCCCTAAACAATGGGACTTGAAAATTTTCACTAGCCATACTCATTTCACCATTGCACAGCACAAACACCCACTTACTTAGCTGTGGGGCTTAGAGGAATCAAATGCCAAAATATTCAGACATTTAAATTAAATGTTATTGTTAAATTAAATGTTAATTAAATGTTTAAATGTCAATTAATTTGAATATTTGAATATTTAAAAGTCGTAAGAAAGAAGGGATGTTTGTTTAGCCTGCATTTTTGGTACACAATTACCTATTAGAATACATTGTTTGCTCTCAAGCAGACAGTATGAGCTACCCAACTCAGTACGTACTCTTTCACTCATCTGAATTAAAAACAAAAAAATTAAAAAGTACAAAAGTACAGCTATAAAATAAACCTGGTCTACTTACGTTAAGGGACCTCAGTTAAAATTTAACCATTTAGACCATTTAGCTTGCTTAGCATAAAGACTGGACGCCAGGGAAACAAACTCAGCCTACCAGCTCCTGTAAAGCTCACTAATAAACATGTTATAGCTTGTTTGTTTAATCTGCTCAAATTCAAAAGTATAAAAATGCTAAGATGCAGCTTTATGGTGGTGGTGTGTTTTCTAACTTGTCTCTTTTACATTAAGCCTCTTTCACAGCCTAAATTATTATCTACTGGACAGATATGAGAGTGGTATCGATCTTTCATCTAAGTCTCTGTAAGAAAGCGAATAAGTGCATTTCCCAAAATGTAACACTATCCTTCTAAGCTAGATGTTTTACATTAAAGGCCTTCTAATGGCTCAAAGATCATAATCCCTTCTTTCACACTAAAGGTCTTTGAGGGGCTCTTCTTTTTCTGGAAAGCTTTTACTGGAAACATCTGTGCAGTGTTGATTTCACTGATGGCAGTTTAAAAGTGATTTTAAAAAACCTTTCGAAATAGAAGCAATTGAAAACAATTAGTTAACAGGAACTGTGGAGGCCAATAGGGAACTATTTTAAAATGCTAATGTAAACTTTAAAATGAAAATGTAAATCCATAATAGCATTCTAACTTTCCACATACACATGTATGTTAATTGAGTAAAATTGAAAATGAAATAATATTTCAATAATCCCCTTTGCATTTTCATTTTCACATAGTCGTACATGCATTCTATGACCGGCAGTACAAGAGGTAAGTAGTAGTAGTAGTGTTAGTCGGGAATTGCAGTCAAATGGGGAACACTCCTTGCACTGGGAGTGCTAGTGGAGGAAGCAGAGGGAGTCGTAAGTCAGGTTTCAGTAGGTATCGGGTATGCTGCCCCCCCCCCCCCAGAGAATGATTGACGTCCTAACTGAAGACCCGCCTTGATGAGAGGACTAACAGATTGCATTTTCACTTTGATATTGACACTAAAATAGTGTGGTGACATAAATGTAAATGCAATAGAATAGGGACGCTGTTTCGCTGATTGCATTTGAATATTGTCCACTGTACAGCACGTTAGGTCTTTGAAAATGAAAGGCCAGATGCTGTTTTCATTGTCATTTTCAGTTGGTTGAAAATTGCATTTTAATTTCAATCTTGACTTGAATATTGCTTGCATAAATGAAAAATACGGGTTACATTATTTACATTGCATTTTAATTTTTCAAATTTGTATAAACATTTGTGTTAATGTTAATTCCAATTTGAAAAATATTGAATATTGTGCTCTTTACAGCGGGGTACGACTTTGGAAATTAAATGTCAAACAGCTTTTCCATTTTCATCACATTTCACAGAATAGGGGTGAGCATGACATGACTCTGTTGTTGTACTAATGCAATTCCTATTGTGTAAATGGACATTATATTGAAATTACCATGCTGAGTATAAAACAGTTGATCAGTTGAGTAAATTAAATGGGTAGTAGTTCAACAGAAAATATAATCTATTGAATAACTGATTCATTGTTGTTAATTGTAAGTTCTTTTACAAGAAAATATGTCTAAGTCATTTCAGCTTCTCAAATATGTTGATTTTCTGCTTTCCTCTGTCATCTTCAAACATAACAAGCAACTTAATGTCATCGCTTTGGCTTTCAGGAAATTGTGATGTGTCACTTTTTCACTATCTTCTGACATATTATAGACCAAATGATTAATCAAAGGTATAACTGGCATATTAGTCACTAATAAGAGAAAATTACTCCATGTTTTTTTTTTAACCTTTATTAGAAACTGGCCTTTATTTATTTATGCTGAACATTATTTAAATACCAGTTTTTATCACATGGAGAGTCACATCTCATTACATGGAGATGGTTTTCCACATGATTACCCAATACATTTTGGGGTCAAGGCTTGGTTCTTGGTTAAGGCTAGAGGTAGGATTGGGGCAGGACTGATGGTTAAGGTTAGGCTAAGTCCCCAGGGAATGGACATAAGTCATTAATATGTCCTTCTAAAACACAGAGCTGCCTCTGGATTGAAGGTTTAGAGGTGAAACCAATATCAATATCTAACCGTCAATAAGACAGCAAATCAGTGAATTACCCAAAATGTCAGGACTCTTGCTTTTAGATTGAGATATTTTGCTGTGAGGGTGTTTATGTGGACAGATGAGGGGTTTGGCCCGGCGCAGAGCAATGCCACCCTGGCGGCTGTTGAGCGCTGGACGACGCCTGACTGACAATGAATGTGGACAGCTGAGCGACCGCGGGGCGGCCCCGGCCCAGGGTCATTGTCTGATGACCTTGTGCTGTCTGCCGTGGAAAGCTGATCTGACAGTACGAGGCCCGAGGCTGCGGACACACATGTGGCAGAGCAAATAGCCACCAGGACGCAGACCGACTAACTGACAGATGAGACGGACTGTGAGGACTGAGAGGCATTGAGCCATTAACAACTAAGCCTGGCACATCAATTAAACAATAAATTAAACAATTACTGCAATAGGTCCTCTTTTTTCCTTTTGAATTGGCAGTGCAGAGTTAGTCTGGTGAGTAATTGAGACTGTAACACATTAGGTGGTTCAGAGTTCAGTCTCTGCAGTCAGTCAGTTCTGAGACATCCAGGAGCAAGATCTCGCGCTCCTGAGGTGGGCCTGCCTGTCAACTCCTGAACAGTAGTTATAAGAGAAGATACACGACTACAATCTGGCACAGATGAAAAATTATAAACCTTTTTTTCTTCTCCTGAGCAGCACTTTGTGATTGGCATAACTGCTTGTTGCATGTATTTCTGTGTCGCTGGTGAGGAATTTTAATGAGCAATGATGAAGAGACATTTTAATTTTACCAATTGTATCCATTGATTTGATTTACAAGTGGTTATTACAATCACCAAGGTCATATTGTCTTGTATAATTCGGGGAAAGTTTAATTACATTGAAAAGATTTTTAATTCTTAAATTACACACATTACACATGATGGATCTGATTCAGATCAATTTTTGTTTAAATTGCTAACTAAAAATGTTGCTTTTGTTATTCAATAAACAGAATAAATTACAATTGCAGGGATCTACTATCTGTAGTAGAATTATATACCTGGCATTATATAGAAATTCAATTTAGAATGGGGGCATACCATTTACAGAAGATGGAATTGAAAAGTTGAATGAATAAATAAAATGTTGGATTTGTGAATTTAAAAAACCGTACATTAAATTTTAAGTCCAGTATACAGCCTTACAAGGTTGTGATTGTTAGTTACACAAGTTGATATTAGCCCAGAAGTTGCAGTTAGTTGCTTTAATAAAGTTTCAGTTTGCAGCTGGACGCTGAGGATAACGTGCTCCACAACAACCAAAGGCCTACAGAATATCATGCATCTAATCTAGTATCATACCTGTTCCTCTGAAGTTTGGGTCGACCCAGAACAGGTCTGTAAGCAGCACAAAAAATAAATGTCCTTAACAGATATGTACTTTTAAATCATTTGAATTCCAAGAAAACAGTTCTGTTTTGATTGAGCAGCTAACAGCTATTTATGGTAACGCAAGTCAATTTAATTTATATACCCCTTTGCCGCAAAGGGCTTCAGCCTTCAGGTATTAGCGCGGTGCTGTGTTATAAAGCTCAGGGTTCATGGCCACTTTGCTGCTGAGCTGTCTGAGCTCCAGCGATGGCTTCAATTTCCTGATACGAACGTAACAAGTTTTTCATTCGGTTTATAATTTCCTTCCACAAACACGTTCTCTATCAATGAACTTACCATGATATTACTGACGGTTAAAACTCTGTGCTCAGTGCCTGATACAGCAGTCGTAATAGCTTGCCGAGGTGGATGCTATTTTAGGGTTGTGCGGAATTAGAATAAATACTGGAAACTAACCAGCAAAGTCGCGTTACCCTCTTATGGCTGACTGGATGGATAAGGCCTAATCACTCCATAGAGACTTTGAAGGAGAAATAAATTACAGACTACGCTGAATTACACATTGAATTGAGCCCATTTTTAGATAAACTAGTTCTATTGATAAATGCATGCAGCAGATTCTGCATGCAACTCAAAAGTTACAGAGATTCAGTGGTATAAACATCATAGTTTGACATAGTTTATATGATTCCCCAAAAACTTTTCAAAACCCATAGAAGGTTTAACTGTACCTTCATCTGCATCCTATGGCACACCTTTGTATTTAAAAAATATAACTGAAACCTGTTGAACCAACAAAAGCCCCCTTAAACCCTCAGTCCAGGTAACCCATGTAGCTCACGAGTATTTTTGTCAGAGCAGCAGTGATAAACGAGGAGGGAATGACGGGTGAATGGGGCCACAAATTGTGGTACAAGAGTATATTTTACATAACAAAAAACATCAACGTTTCCTCTGAGTCCGTTTTTGGGCTGTAGTGCTGTATCCTATTTTTAAATAAAGGATATGAATATTTTGCCTTGTTCCTTGAACAACTGTCAACAACCGCATACTTTATTAACTGTAGTATTTATGTTATTAATTTAGCCAGAATTTTAGAAAGACTTGGGTCTTCAGATACTACTCTTCAATTACACAATAAGAAAACAGTTGTTAACACCATTTTTCCCAAACTTCTGTTTTGTTTCCTGGTGCTGTACGCCGTAGGTACACATTATTTACAAAAAAACTTAGAGAATCATTTATTTCTCCTTTCCTCTAAAATAAACAATTGTCTCTACCTTGTTGCCCATGGTCTTGTTTTTGTCCACTGTACCTACATTTTAAGTGCATCTTTTAAGTGAGAACTGGCATTTTATTGGTACCTGATTCATTCAAAAAAATTACACTGTAAATGTCAGGGCTGTATTATGAAGTGTTACTAAGTAGGATTTTAAAAGATGATAACATATTTTGAATGTTTTTGAATCTGATTTCAGACACGATCTAATTCAAAGCCACATTTTCTATGAAAATTAACATAAAAGCCATTGCATAACCATACATTATCTTTTTTTTCCAACTTCCTTTTACATTTTGAAGGCAGACTGTTCATTATGTGATCGTATGTCCACAAAAGCACCATTTTTTTCTTCCTGTCTTTCTTCCCCCACACACCGTCATACTTCAAGATGTTTGAGGGGGGTTGCAGTGATCAGGATGTGATGAACAGTCGTCCGTTTAACTGTGTGGGTTAACATTGGATAGCCAGTCAAAGAGCACTTAACATCCTCCCTGGCAGTCTGTAGTCATACAATCACCGAACTCCTACTTAAGTCATTCGTTGGTTCCATCAGCCTGTCAGAGCGGCGGCTCCACGCTCAGAGGAAACCGGCCACATTAGCTCGCCATATTAAGAGCTCATGAATAGATTTACATCTGTGATCATTAAATGGAGGACTCTCTCTACTCTCTGTGTCTTTATTAAACCGCTGCAGGTGTCATCACCATCAGTTTTGACGCCTCATTTTCAACATCATTATCACATCATCATCCCTCTCCTCATTATCATTGTCGCCATCATTGCCATCATCATCACCATCACCAACATCATCATCCTCGTCATCTTGAGCACATCCTCATCGTTAACATTATTATCATCATCATATTTACTAAGTCCTCATCCTCATCACATTGTCATCATCATTTTGAACCTCAACAGAATCCTAATTGTCATAATTATTTTCACCTTCATCATCTCCACCCTCATGATCCCTATCATCATTGTCATCATCATCATCACTGACACGATCGTTCGTCACAGCAGGATTGTTGTCATCCTCACCATCATCCTCATCATCCCCACATTCTGATTCATATCATCAGAACATCATTATCATCTCCAGTCTCATCATCAGTATCATTGCCATCATCATAATCTTCATCGTCATCAGTACAGTGTAACACTGATAGTAACACTGTCATCATTGTCTCACTGTTATCATCATCATTATCATAATCCTCTTTCCTTCCCCATCAAAATGTCACCATCCTTCTCAACCTCATCCTCCTCATGGTCATTGTCACTATCATCATCATCATCAACACCATCATCAACATTATCACCAATACCGTTCACTTTCATCATTTTCCTTTTGCATTTTTTACATGTTAATAACAACCCTTAAAAAACGCAATAGTGTTCCCAGCTTTCACTTTTGCTTGGTCCACAAAAAAAAAAAAGCAAAATTCAATAAAGGAACATTGCAGTGAAGAACACTTTAGCCAGACCCTCATATCAAAAAGCATGAACAAAACACACACACACACACACACACACACACACACACACACACACACACACACACACACACACACACACATATATATTTATTTATATAAAATCCAACATCCAACATTAAGACTGGAAGCTAATGAAGATATCAGAATGAAGACACTTATTTCTATAATTGCCTTTTTTAAGAAACAGTACAGCTCCTGAATCCTTTTCTGGCAAGATGTCTGGGCGGATCACCTCCCCCTGAACTACAAGTGGGCCTCTGATAACAGATCTTTTAATATTACTCTCTACTTCGATATCAGAGGATTGTGAAGGTGCCAGGCAGGGATACTGAGTGAGAGCCGAGAGTCTCTCCCTTTCGGCCTGGCCCGGCTTCAAACCTTATTAGAAAGATAAATGATAGCTGTACTTGCATCGGCGTGGGCCCCTTTCTGTGCTTGCTTGTCATTTATTCATCCCCTGAATACTGCCTCAATCAGATTGCACCCAACCTTTCACAGCGGCCACCATAACTCTGCATCTGCTGACCCATGCCTTGCACAGCCAGGAGTAACGTGGGCTTCTTTGGCGGCACTGAAACAGCCGTTTCCCTTTCAATTTGAAACTGTTTTGGTACAATTTGTCTTTTTTTTCCTCCAGATTAAGCTCCTATCGAAAAGGTATGTGGATATACTGTGGATATATGGTTTTAATGCTCTATTTAGTGTTTAATTTCCTGATTTACCGAAGTAAGAAAGCCTTGTAAACTCCTTTAACACAAGATGCCTTAAGTTTTTGACTTTTGTGTTACTGTATCGTGTATGATGTTTGATAAGATTCTTAATTTTATTTTTTTAATCCTACACATTATGTGCAATTATATTTATAGCCAGATTTATAGCATGTCTCAAAGACAGTTTGTGTGTTCTCATGTGAGTGTTTTGCTCAGATCCACACTCAACTCAAAATGAAGTCCTTAAAAAAAGACATCCTTGACCAGTTTCCTGTAACCATGGTGATAGGAAGTGCTCTCCAATCATATGTCCGTATTGTGTGTTAGGGAAATGCACTGTTTCCTCCTGTTTTCACTCGCTTCCTCCCATTGGTGTGTGCTCAAGAGTCGGCACTTGGTCATGGAAAGCTAAACAGTTCTTAACATGAGCTCTTGTTGTGTTCGTTTTTTTAATTTTATGCATTTGTTTTTCTTATGAATTTACCCACAACAACACCATCAAATTCAAATGACGTAAGTTGAACCTTTTTTTGTAAAATATTCAGAAATATATTAAGTTAATTGCAGTTTTAAGCCAGTAAGGTGTTTTTTTAAGACTTCCTACGTGCCCACATACCTAATAGGCCACTAACTTAAATTTTTTTTTTTTTTGTTAACACATGTAAATATCTGCTTGGTGCAGTGATTTCACTTCAAAAAATCACTGAGATCAATTCACTTGTTTAAAGAAATTGTCTAAAAAATGCAATTAAATTGAAATAACTTGAGATTACCAGCAGTTTAATGCATGGTCTTTCATAAAATCATAGTAGTTTAAAGCTATCCTGTAGAGTTGATGACCGCAAGTAGTGTTATGGACTAAGGTTTTTACAAGTGGGTTCTACTTTTGTTGGAACATTTATCAGTTGAAGAGAAAGATATTTCCCTCAGAAGTTGAGACCAAACAGAGCTATTATATATATATATTGTACAGTATAACCAGGGGTTAAAGTGGGCTCGAACGGTCCGGAACGGTATTCTGGCACCTTCGATTAATAAGTAAATAAATCTCATTGGCAGTTACATGCATAATAATGTCAAGCGGCTAATTTTTCCCAGTAATGCCATCGTGCATACCAGGACAAATCCCAGTGGGATTCCACATCGCTGGACCGGTGGACTGTTAAAAAATGTATAAAGTTTTTACTGGCGCTGGTGCCCATGAGAGCGTGCTATGTGCCCCTCCTTCCCTGCTACACCAGATCTTAGGGTTCCCCAACCTACCAAATCCCACGTTAACCCCCAGAGTATAACCACAGATGTCACCATGTATCGACACACTCTGTAGTACATCACGGTGGCATCCCACTGGGATTTGTCCCGGTACAATTTTGCACATCACTGAAGCAAGGTGAAAAGTTAAACCATTGGTGGTCAACAAAAACAAGATTTTCAGCTGGTGTTAAGTTGCTCTCTCAGATGTCAGTGGATAATGTTTTTGTTTTTTTTGTTTTTTTTCTACAGTATTTGTATCCTAAAATAACAGTATTTCACACTGAATTGTGTAATAGATGCAAAAGACAGAGAATAAAATATGGAATATGACACAAAGGTCAAATTTGTCTTTACTGTATATTAGAAGCTTCCTTTTGAAACATACAGTGATTGAGAAGTCTATGATACAGAGTCTCAGACACTTAAAGTCATTTGAAGCCATCTCCTTGAAGACAACTGCTCACACTTCTCAGAATCTTCAACATGGGGAACTAATTTACATCAAGCAACACTTTGCCAGTCCTCCCCACTGGATCAAACCTGGCAGTGATGCAGATTGGTCATCAGGTCACTGTTAGCACCTCTCTCCAGATCCCTCCCCAGCCTAGCATACACCCAATCCTGCTGGGCACCGTCCAACCCATCCTGTTCCAGGCCATCATCAATCCTAAACTGGGGATGGAAGGACCCCTCCAGCTGCAGACACCACAGCCACCCAAGACCTGCAGTTCACCTGGATCTGCTGGGAAATCATGCTGGAGCTTGGATATGAGGGTGGCCGTGCTTCTGACGACTCTGGCTGGAGCTGTGATCCTGCTGCTGCTTTACAGACTCTTACAGCTGAGACACAGGTGTGTACATGTCACAGAGTAATACCTGATGTAACAAACCAACTTAAACCCGATCCCCTAGATAAAATTCCACTATCTTCCTTCTTTTCTGCCCCTATTTAGTGTTTTTCTGTTTTCTTCACAATTGTTCTTATATCTTATTAAAGGGAAATTAATGGCTAATTGCCTTGCAGAGGGTAGGTGTTACAGTATGTACTGTATTTGTTTCTTGACCCAGTTGAGACACAAACTTGACAGCTTAATATGGCTTAGTAATATGGAGTCACAGTCTCCCTGCTGTCAGTTATGCCGAATGGATGTGTGGGCTGAACATTGTAGAAGATTCTGCAGGTCTATTTTAGCCATGATAATGGCGTAACTCTAGGATTTTGGTCAACTGACCAACAGGTCTGAAATATGAAAAAATATCTGAAATATCTGAAATATCTCAACAACTTTGAAACACATTCACGTTCCCCATAGGATCAATTGTATTAACTGTGGAGATTTTCCTTTTCCTTTAGCGGCATTATCAAGTCAAATTTTAATTTGTCCAATACTTTGGTGTA